>NC_083226.1:181632436-181684607 GCF_032191835.1 Heteronotia binoei
GCTTTCAAAGTCAAGTGACTGCAGTTTGAGGTCAGCGTGGCCCCAGGGTTTTCCCAGAACTTCATGGAATCTCTTTTAAAAGGTATCCCGGGCGTCCAGCCGTTTTTCGACGATGTGCTGATTGCCACCGCCACTGATATTGGTGCTCCCGCCTGCAGGGACGGCTCACCCACTAGGCAAATTAGGCAGCTGCCTAAGGCACCGGGAAGAGTAGCCAAATTGGGCTCCCTCCTCCCCCCTCCCCCGGTGCCCAAGACAACTGCCTAATTTGCCTCCCTCCGCTGCTGCAGCCAGCGCCCGCCCCCCCTCGCCCTGCTGCCGCTGCCAGCTCCCACCTCCCACTTGCCCTCCTCCTCGCCCTGCTGCTGCCGCCAGATCCCACGCGCAGCAGACACGGGGCTACTGGCATGGGGGCGGAGCTTTGTTGCCCTGCCTAAGGTGCCAGAAAGACTCAGACTGGTTCTGCCTGCCTGGCTCATTGGAGTGACACGAATGGAGCTTGGAGACCCGGGAGCAATGGGCAGGAGGATCCAAATCCCTGCTGCCCTGCTCCAATCACGGGCCCCCTGCTGGTTGGAAGGACCCAACGGCGTGCTTGCGTGGGAACCCCAAGTTGTATAGCGTTGATCCCGTTGGCCCAATCCTTCCATCTTTGGAATTCAATGATGCTTGGCACACCCTTGCTCCTGGCTTCACCTCCGAAGTCTCCTGGCTCCATCCCCAAAGTCTCCAGGCTCCACCTCCAAAGTCTCCTGGCTCCATCTCCAAAGTCTCCTGGCTTCACCTCCGAAGTCTCCTGGCTCCATCCCCAAAGTCTCCTGGCTCTATCCCCAAAGTCTCCTGGCTTCACCTCCAAAGTCTCCTGGCTCCACCTCCAAAGTCTCCTGGCTCCATCCCAAAGTTTCCTGGCTTCACCTACAAAGTCTTCTGGCTCCATCCCCAAAGTCTCCTGGTTCCACTTCCAAAGTCTCCTGGCTCTATCCCCAAAGTCTCCTGGCTCCACCTCCAAAGTCTCCTGCTCCACCTCCAAAGTCTCCTGGCTCCATCCCCAAAGTCTCCTGGCTCCACCTCCAAAGTCTTCTGGCTCCATCCCCAAAGTCTCCTGGTTCCACTTCCAAAGTCTCCTGGCTCCATTATCAAAGTCTCCTGGCTCCATCCCCAAAGTCTCCTGGCTTCACCTACAAAGTCTCCTGGCTCCATCCCCAAAGTCTCCTGGTTCCACTTCCAAAGTCTCCTGGCTCCATTATCAAAGTCTCCTGGTTCCATCCCCAAAGTCTCCTGGCTTCACCTACAAAGTCTCCTGGTTCCACCTCCAAAGTCTCCTGGCTCCACCTCCAAAGTCTCCTGGCTCCATCCCCAAAGTCCCCTGGCTCCACCTCCAAAGTCTCCTGGCTCCATCCCCAAAGTCTCCTGGCTTAACCTCCAAAGTTTCCTGGCTCCACCTCCAAAGTCTCCTGGCTCCATCCCCAAAGTCTCCTGGCTTAACCTCCAAAGTTTCCTGGCTCCACCTCCAAAGTCTCCTGGCTCCATCCCCAAAGTCTTTTGGCTTAACCTCCAAAGTCCCCTGGCTCCACCTCCAAAGTCTCCTGGCTCCATCCCCAAAGTCTCCTGGCTTAACCTCTGAAGTCTCCTGGCTCCACCTCCAAAGTCTCCTGGCTCCCCCCCCAAAGTCTCCTGGCTCCACCTCCAAAGTCTTTTGGCTTAACCTCCAAAGTCTCCTGGCTCCACCTCCAAAGTCTCCTGGCTCCATCCCCAAAGTCTCCTGGCTTAACCTCCAAAGTCTCCTGGCTCCACCTCCAAAGTCTCCTGGCTCCATCCCCAAAGTCTCCTGGTTCCACCCCCCGAAAGTCTCCTGGCTCCACCTCCAATGCCTCCTGGCTCCACCCCCAAAGTCTCCTGGCTCCACCCCCAAAGTCTCCTGGCTCCACCCCCCCCCCCCCAAAAAAAAGTCCACAGATATTTCTTGAACTGAACCTTTCAACCCTACAGAGTCTGGCAAAAGTCTGCCCGCCAGATTCCTTCCCCCGCTGCCTGGGAAGCGGCTCGTTTGACAAATGCCTCCTTCGCCTTCCAAGTGCCAGGCTAAACGATGGCTCCCTTTGCTGTGCGTGGAAAGCAGCCCGTGCCACAGTTGGTGCCTCTCGAAAAACGGGCGTCTGCGTCGGGAGCAGCTGTGTAGTTCTTGAAATAGTTCCAATCCCTTTTCTTTTCTGTCTTTGCCATCCATACCCCTGGAAGAGCTCAAAGCTCCTCTAGAAAGATGTCTTCTGTTTCCTAAAGATATGGCACATCTGTTCTTTTGAACAGCGAAAATAGCCCCAAAAAAGAGAAACTGTGAAATGCACATCAAGGAACACCCAGTGGGAGCTCCATAGCTTTGAAAGTGTCATATTCATTTGAGATAAACAGTAAAAGACGGTGGAGGATGGCAGACACCAGAAGAGCCCTGCTGGGTCAGACCAGGGAGGGTCCCTCTAGTCCAGCCTCCTGTCTCACACAGGGGCCAGCCAGTTTTCTCTGGAGGTCCAACAACAGGGCAGAGAGGCCAAGGCCTTCCCCTGAGAAGAACATCAGAAGAGCCCTGCTGGATCAGACCAGTGAGGGTCCATCTAGTCCAGCCTCCTGTCTCACATAGTGGCCGGTCAGTGCCTCTGGAGGTCCAACAACAGGGCAGAGAGGCCAAGGCCTTCCCCTGAGAAGAACATCAGAAGAGCCTGCTGGATCAGACCAGTGAGGGTCCCATCTAGTCCAGCCTCCTGTCTCACACAGTGGCCGGTCAGTGCCTCTGGAGGTCCAACAACAGGGCAGAGAGGCCAAGGCCTTCCCCTGAGAAGAACCTCAGAAGAGCCCTGCTGGATCAGACCAGTGAGGGTCCATCTAGTCCAGCCTCCTGTCTCACACAGTGGCCATCCAAAGAAGGTACTGAGTACCAGAGGCCATTTTGCATTGCTGGTACTACTCATCATTGTCCTGCACCAGATGAACAACGTTTAGTCCTTCATGAATTATGCCTCCCTGGTCAAAAGCCAGAAAAAAAGATGAGAGCCAGTTTGGTGTAGTGGTTAAGTGCGCGGACTCTTATCTGGGAGAACCGGGTTTGATTCCCCACTCCTCCCCTTGCAGCTGCTAGCATGGCCTTGGGTCAGCCGTAGCTCTGGCAAAGGTTGTCCTTGAAAGGGCAGCTTCTGGAGAGCTCTCTCAGCCCCACCCACCTCACAGGGTGTCTGTTTGGGGGACGAAGGTAAAGGAGATTGTGAGCCGCTCTGAGACTCTTTGGAGTGGAGGGCAGGATATAAATCCAATATCTTCATCTACCTCACAGGGTGTCTGTTGTGGGGGAGGAAGGGAAAGGAGATTGTGAGCCGCTCTGAGACTCTTCAGAGTGGAGGGCGGATATAAATCCAATATCTTCATCTACCTCACAGGGTGTCTGTTGTGGGGGAGGAAGGGAAAGGAGATTGTGAGCCGCTCTGAGACTCTGAGATTTGGAGTGGAAGGTGGGATATAGATCCAACATCTTCTTCTTCTCTTTCTTTGTGTCCAGAGAGTTTATAATCTCCTCGTGGGACAGTCAGTCTGTCTCTCCAAATCTTCCTTCTGCACCCAACAAGAGGATGCATTCTGCCAGTTGGGCTGTTTCCCTCTCTGTCCCCTTTAGATGTGACTTTCCAGAAAGGTATGAGATGGTAAACCGTTGTTCGACTTTGGCCAGAGCCATCAAGCCTCCGAGTGCACAGTGGCAGCTATCGCCAAACTGTCTGGCACCCTAGGCAACGCTAACTTCTGGCCCCCAGCCCCCGGAATGATAAGTCACATGGGAGGTGCCCGATTCAGCACCCCAGAAGGCTGGTGCCCTAGGCAGTTAGAATCACAGAATCCTAGAGTTGGAAGGGACCTCCAGGGTCATCTAGTCCAGCCTCCTGCACAATGCAGGAAACTCACAAACACCTCCCCCTAAATTCACAGGATCCTCATTCCTGCCAGACGGCCATCTAGCCTCTGTTTCAAAACCTCCAAAGAAGGAGAGCCCACCACCTCCCGAGGAAGCCTGTTCCACTGAGGAATTGTTCTAATGGTCAAGTTCATAGAATCATAGAGCTGGTAGGGACCTCCAGGGTCATCTAGTCCACTCCCCTGCACAATGCAGGAAACTCACAACACCTCCCCCTAAATTGACAGGATCTCCATTGCCGTCAGATGGCCATCTATCCCCTGTTGAAAAACCTCCACGGAAGGAGAGCCCACCACCTCCCGAAGAAGCCTGTTCCACTGAAGAACTGCTCTAAACCCACAAACACCTCCCCCTAAATTCACAGGATCCACATTGCTGCCAGACGGCCATCTAGCCTCTGTTGAAAAACCTAGAATCTAGAGTCGAAAGGACCTCCTGGGTCATCTACTCCAACCCCCTGCACAATGCAGGAAACTCACAAACACTTCCCCCCTAAATTCACAGGATCCTCATTGCTGTCAGATGGCCATCTAGCCTCTGTTTCAAAACCTCCAAGGAAGGAGAGCCCATCACCTCCCGAGGAAGCCTGTTCCACTGAGGAATCGTTCTAATGGTCAAGTTCATAGAATCATAGAGCTAGAAGGAACTTCCAGGGTCATCTAGTCCACCCCCCTGCACAATGCAGGAAACTCACAAACACCTCCTCCTAAATTGACAGGATCTCCATTGTTGTCAGATGGCCATCTTGCCCCTGTTGAAAAACCTCCAAGGAAGGAGAGCCCAACACCTCCCGAAGAAGCCTGTTCCACTGAAGAACTGCTCTAAACCCACAAACACCTCCCCCTAAATTCACAGGATCCTCACTGCTATCAGATGGCCATCTAGCATCTGTTTCAAAACCTCCAAGGAAGGAGAGCCCATCACCTCCCGTGGAAGCCTGTTCCACTGAGGAATCGTTCTAATGGTCAAGTTCATAGAATCATAGAGCTAGAAGGAATCTCCAGGGTCATCTAGTCCAACCCCCTGCATAATGCAGGAAACCCCCTAACACCTCCCCCTAAATTCACAGGATCTTCATTGCTGTCAGGTGGCCATCTAGTCTCTGTTGAAAAACCTAGAATCTAGAGTCAGAAGGGACCTCCTGGGTCATCTACTCCAACCCCCTGCACAATGCAGGAAACTCACAAACACCTCCCCCCTAAATTCACAGGATCCTCATTGCTGTCAGATGGCCATCTAGCCTCTGTTTCAAAACCTCCAAGGAAGGAGAGCCCATCACCTCCCGAGGAAGCCTGTTCCACTGAGGAATCGTTCTAATCGTTCATAGAATCATAGAGCTAGAAGGAATCTCCAGGGTCATCTAGTCCAACCCCCTGCACAATGCAGGAAACTCACAAACACCTCCCCCTAAATTCACAGGATCTTCATTGCTATCAGATGGCCATCTAGCCTCTGTTGAAAAACCTCCAAGGAAGGAGAGCCCACCACCTCCCGAGGAAGTCTGTTCCACTGAGGAGCCGCTCTAACGGTCAGGAAGTTCTTCCTAATGTTGAGCTGGAAACTCTTTTGATTTAATTTCAACCCATTGGCTCTGGTCGTACCTTCTGGGGCCACAGAAAATAATTCCACACCATCCTCTAGATGACAGCCCTTCAAGGACTTGATAGTGATCCTATCTCCTCTCAGCCGCCTCCGCTCCAGGCTAAACATCCCCAGCTCCTTCCACCTTTCCTCATAGGACTCGGTCTCCAGACCCCTCACCATCTTCGTCGCCCTCCTCTGGACCCGTTCCAGCTTGTCTAGATCCTTCTTAAAATGCGGTGTCCAAAACTGAACACAAAACTCCAGGGGAGGTGTTACCAGAGCAGAGTAAAGCGATTCCATCACTTCACGTGATCTGGACACTCTACTTCTGTTGATACAGCCCAAAACTGCATTTGCCTTTTTAGCCGCTGCATCACACTGTTGATTCATGTTCAGTGTATGATCCACTAAGACCCCGAGATCCTTTTTGCACATACTCCAGGTGAGGTCTTACGAGAGCAGAGTTGCCTAGTTTGTCTAGTGGTAAGGCCAGCCCTGCAAACCACCCTCCTTCCTGCCAGTTTGCAGGGGAAATACTGGGTTGACTTCGTGGCCAGAGGGCCTTTCTCCACACTCCCCATTCTTCCTGGCCATTCTTTACCGGAACATATCCCAGAGCCTGTCTCTCCCGTTTCTGCTGTCATAAGCACGGCCTGACCTGGGCCCTGACGTTTGCGCTTGGAAGCTGGAAGAGCGCAATTAATTCAACTGAGCCAATGATGAGTCTGCATTCCCTAAGGCTGCTCTCCGGAGGAATTAGGTGAGCGGAGTCGACGAGCTGCCGGCCGGCCCTTTAATCATCCCGGCTTTCAGTGGGATTTTGAGCTACTGTCTTGCTGAGCGCTGCAAAATCGTTAATGACTTCCGCGGCAGGACCTATGTCCAGTTCAGGGGAGGCGTTCCTGTCAGGCACGTCTCTCGCCTCGTGCTCTGCTTTTGAGGCCGCTCTGCTCTAGTTGGCTTCCTCCAGATCTCTCCTCCAAGCTCCTCCTTCCCATGAAGTCTTTGGTTCAAACTCGGGCTTCCACTCCTGCTGTGGCCAATCAGCAGGCTGCCATCACACCACAGAGCAGGGATGTCAATCCTGTGGCCCGAGAGCCAGATCAGGCCCCCAGAGGGCTCCCATCAGGCCCATGAGCATCTCACTGTCGTCTGCTTCCTTCTCCCTCTCCTGCTTCCTTATTGCTTTGCCAGGCTTGCTCAGTCGCAGGAGGAACAAAGCAAAGCCTCTACTTTCTCCATTGGCTGACCAGGACATGAAGGAACTTACGTACAAAAGCTCACAATGCCCAGCCGTTTCATGTTTCCCCCTGGGTCTTAGGCTCAAAGCACGGACACAGGAGGTGGCGGCTGCCACAAGCATAGCCAGCTTCAAGAGCGGATTGGATAAGCATATGGAGCAGAGATCAATCAATGGCTATTAGCTACAGCATATTGTTGGAACTCTCTGTCTGAGGCAGTGATGCTCTGTATTCTTGGTGCTTGGGGGGAGGCAAAGTGGGAGGGATTCTAGCCCCACAGGTGTACCTCCTGATGGCATATAGGTTTTTTGGCCACCGTGTGACACAGAGCGTTGGACTGGACGGGCCATTGGCCTGATCCAAAAGGCTTCCCTTCTGTTCTTATGTGACACAGAGTGTTGGACTGGAGGGGCCACTGGCCTGATCCAGCAGGGCTTCTCTTATGTTCTTATGTGACACAGAGTGTTGGACTGGAGGGGCCACTGGCCTGATCCAACAGGGCTTCTCTTATGTTCTTCTGTGACACAGAGTGTTGGACTGGATGGGCCACTGGCCTGATCCAACAGGGCTTCTCTTGTGTTCTTATGTGACACAGAGTGTTGGACTGGATGGGCCACTGGCCTGATCCAACATGGCTTCTCTTATGTTCTTATGTGACACAGAGTGTTGGACTGGAGGGGCCATTGGCCTGATCCAACATGGCTTCTCTTCTGTTCTTATGTGACACAGAGTGTTGGACTGGATGGGCCACTGGCCTGATCCAACATGGCTTCTCTTATGTGACACAGAGTGTTGGACTGGAGGGGCCACTGGCCTGATCCAACAGGGCTTCTCTTATGTTCTTATGTGACACAGAGTGTTGGACTGGATGGGCCACTGGCCTGATCCAACATGGCTTCTCTTATGTGACACAGAGTGTTGGACTGGAGGGGCCACTGGCCTGATCCAACAGGGCTTCTCTTATGTTCTTATGTGACACAGAGTGTTGGACTGGATGGGCCACTGCCTTGATCCAACAGGGCTTCTCTTGTGTTCTTATGTGACACAGAGTGTTGGACTGGATGGGCCACTGGCCTGATCCAACATGGCTTCTCTTATGTTCTTATGTGACACAGAGTGTTGGACTGGAGGGGCCATTGGTCTGATCCAACATGGCTTCTCTTATGTTCTTATGTGACACAGAGTGTTGGACTGGAGGGGCCATTGGCCTGATCCAACAGGGCTTCTCTTATGTTCTTCTGTGACACAGAGTGTTGGACTGGAGGGGCCATTGGCCTGATCGAACATGCCTTCTCTTCTGTTCTTATGTGACACAGAGTGTTGGACTGGATGGGCCACTGGCCTGATCCAACATGGCTTCTCTTATGTTCTTCTGTGACACAGAGTGTTGGACTGGAGGGGCCATTGGCCTGATCCAACATGGCTTCTCTTCTGTTCTTCTGTGACACAGAGTGTTGGACTGGAGGGGCCATTGGCCTGATCCAACATGGCTTCTCTTCTGTTCTTATGTGACACAGAGTGTTGGATTGGATGGGCCACTGGCCTGATCCAACATGGCTTCTCTTATGTTCACTGACCATGACCATGCACTGAATGTCAATAAATCAAAAGTAGCTTTGCAACTTACTCACGAGTTGCTGAACTTCCAAGTTTTTCACAGTACCACAGGGCAACCAAAGGTTCAAGCTGACCTTCACACTATGCAAACGACCTCTGCAAGGATTGCGCAACCAATGGATGATCTGGGCTGCTTTCACAGCTGTGTTGTTCTGCCTCCTCCCCCCCACCCCCCGCTCTTCTTCAGCCTTAAAGATGCAGAGACTCCATCCCAAGAGGAAGGCTTTCTCAAATAGAGACTGAAGCCTCCGGAGGGGGAATGAAGAAGAAGAAGAAGAAGATATTGGATTTATATCCCACCCTCCACTCCGAAGAGTCTCAGAGCGGCTCACAATCTCCTTTCCCTTCCTCCCCCACAAGAGACACCCTGTGAGGTAGATGAAGATATTGGATTTATATCCCACCTTCCACTCCAAAGAGTCTCAGAGCGGCTCACAATCTCCTTTCCCTTCCTCCCCCACAACAGACACCCTGTGAGGTAGATGAAGATATTGGATTTATATCCCGCCTTCCACTCCAAAGAGTCTCAGAGCGGCTCACAATCTCCTTTCCCTTCCTCGCTCACAACAGACACCCTGTGAGGTAGATGAAGATATTGGATTTATATCCCGCCCTCCAGTCCAAAGAGTCTCAGAGCGGCTCACCATCTCCTTTAACTTCCTTCCCCCCACAACAGACACCCTGTGAGGTAGATGAAGATATTGGATTTATATCCCGCCCTCCACTCCAAAGAGTCCCAGAGCAGCTCACAATCTCCTTTCCCTTCCTCCCCCACAACAGACACCCTGTGAGGTAGATGAAGATATTGGATTTATATCCTGCCCTCCACTCCGAAGAGTCCCAAAGTGGCTCACAATCTCCTTTCCCTTCCTCCCCCACAACAGACACCCTGTGAGGTGGGTTGAGCTGGAGACGGCTCTCACAGCAGCTGCCCTTTCAAGGACAACCTCTGCCAGAGCTATGGCTGACCCAAGGCCATTCCAGCAGCTCCAAGTGGAGGAGTGGGGAATCAAACCCGGTTCTCCAGATAAGAGAGCTCTGGCTGACCCAAGGCCATTCCAGCAGCTGCAAGTGGAGGAGTGGGGAATCAAACCTGATTCTCCCAGATAAGAGTCTGCACACTTAACCATGGCACCAAAGGCACATGACGGCTGTGTGGGCGGGGCTTCCCTCCGCTGGGACCTGGGGATTGGAAAACCTACATGAATCATCGAGAGTTTGACCCCAGCGACTGTCAGTGGAAAGTGGGAAGGATGCATATTTGAATCAAAGAAAGAGCTTATTTGGGGCCTGCATCCCTCAGAGACTGCTCTCTCTTTCTCCCGTTGGGACCGCTGTGCGCAGAACAGTTTTCATCAGCGACTGTCCCAGCTGCGCAGCGGCCTGTGAAATCGGCATATGGCCAGCGCTTCCCAGGGGTTGCAGCTGTAAGGAAGCTCTCCTTTCCCCACACTGGGTCTCTGGCTCAGGGGCAGATGTTAGCTTTGCATGCGGAAGATCCTGGGTTCCAGGCCTGCCGCCCTCAGGTTGTGTAGTCGGGGCGGAGAGTAGTGGAGCTCTGGGAGAGCCACTGCCCCTTGGAAGAGATGGTGCGGCCGAAGTACCCACTTTCCATGAGGCAACCTTCTGGGAAGTCAGTCTGGTGCAGTGGTTAAGTGCGTGGATTCTTTTCTGGGAGAACCGGGTTTGATTCCCCACTCCTCCACTTGCACCTGCTGGAATGGCCTTGGGTCAGCCAGAGCTCTCGCAGGAGGTGTCCCTGAAAGGGCAGCTGCTGTAAGAGCTCTCTCAGCCCCGTCTGCCTCACAGGGAGTCTGGTGGGAGGGGAAGTTAAAAGAGATTGTGAGCTGTTCTGAGACTCTCAGATTCAGACTATAGGGCGGGGTATAAATCCAATTAGTGGAAATAGTGACAGACTTCACATTTCTGGGATCCAAGATCACTGCAGATGGTGACTGTAGCCATGAAATTAAAAGACGTTTGCTCCTTGGGAGGACAGCTATGGCGAACCTGGGCAGTAGAATAAAAAGTAGAGACATCAGCCTGCCAACAAAAGTCCGTATAGTCAAAGCGATGGTGTTCCCAGTAGTAATGTATGGCTGTGAGAGCTGGACCATAAGGAAGGCCGAGCGCAGAAGAATAGATGCTTTTGAGCTGTGGTGCTGGAGAACAATCTTGAGAGTCCCTTGGACTGCAAGAAGATCAAATCAGTCAGTCCTAAGGGAAATCAACCCAGACTGTTCCCTGGAAGGTCAGATGCTGAAGCTGAAGCTCAAGTACTTTGGCCACCAAATGAGAAGGGACCCCACACTGGAGAAGACTCTTGAGAGTCCCTTGGACTGCAAGAAGATCCAGTCAGTCAGTCCTAAGGGAAATCAACCCAGACTGTCCCCTGGAAGGTCAGATGCTGAAGCTGAAGCTCAAATACTTTGGCCACCCAATGAGAAGGGAGCACTCCCTGGAGAAGACTCTTGAGAGTCCCTTGGACTGCAAGAAGATCCAATCAGTCAGTCCTAAGGGAAATCAACCCAGACTATCCCCTGGAAGGTCAGATGCTGAAGCTGAAGCTCAAATACTTTAGCCACCCAATAAGAAGGGAGCACTCCCTGGAGAAGACTCTTGAGAGTCCCTTGGACTGCAAGAAGATCCAATCAGTCAGTCCTAAGGGAAATCAACCCAGATTGTCCCCTGGAAGGTCAGATGCTGAAGCTGAAGCTCAAATACTTTAACCACCCAATGAGAAGGGAGCACTCCCTGGAGAAGACTCTTGAGAGTCCCTTGGACTGCAAGAAGATCCAATCAGTCAGTCCTAAGGGAAATCAACCCAGACTGTCCCCTGGAAGGTCAGATGCTGAAGCTGAAGCTCAAATACTTTAGCCACCCAATGAGAAGGGAGCACTCCCTGGAGAAGACTCTTGAGAGTCCCTTGGACTGCAAGAAGATCCAATCCGTCAGTCCTAAGGGAAATCCACCCTGACTGTTCCATGGAAGGTCAGATGCTGAAGCTGAAGCTCAAATACTTTAGCCACCCAATGATAAGGGAGCCCTCACTGGAGAAGACTCTTGAGAGTCCCTTGGACTGCAAGAAGATCCAATCAGTCAGTCCTAAGGGAAATCAACCCAGACTGTCCCCTGGAAGGTCAGATGCTGAAGCTGAAGCTCAAATACTTTAGCCACCCAATAAGAAGGGAGCACTCCCTGGAGAAGACTCTTGAGAGTCCCTTGGACTGCAAGAAGATCCAATCAGTCAGTCCTAAGGGAAATCAACCCAGATTGTCCCCTGGAAGGTCAGATGCTGAAGCTGAAGCTCAAATACTTTAGCCACCCAATGAGAAGGGAGCACTCCCTGGAGAAGACTCTTGAGAGTCCCTTGGACTGCAAGAAGATCCAATCAGTCAGTCCTAAGGGAAATCAACCCAGACTGTCCCCTGGAAGGTCAGATGCTGAAGCTGAAGCTCAAATACTTTAGCCACCCAATGAGAAGGGAGCACTCCCTGGAGAAGACTCTTGAGAGTCCCTTGGACTGCAAGAAGATCCAATCCGTCAGTCCTAAGGGAAATCCACCCTGACTGTTCCATGGAAGGTCAGATGCTGAAGCTGAAGCTCAAATACTTTAGCCACCCAATGATAAGGGAGCCCTCACTGGAGAAGACTCTTGAGAGTCCCTTGGACTGCAAGAAGATCCAATCAGTCAGTCCTAAGGGAAATCAACCCAGACTGTCCCCTGGAAGGTCAGATGCTGAAGCTGAAGCTCAAATACTTTAGCCACCCAATGAGAAGGGAGCACTCCCTGCAGAAGACTCTTGAGAGTCCCTTGGACTGCAAGAAGATCCAATCAGTCAGTCCTAAGGGAAATCAACCCAGACTGTCCCCTGGAAGGTCAGATGCTGAAGCTGAAGCTCAAATACTTTAGCCACCCAATGAGAAGGGAGCACTCCCTGGAGAAGACTCTTGAGAGTCCCTTGGACTGCAAGAAGATCCAATCAGTCAGTCCTATGGGAAATCAACCCAGACTGTCCCCTGGAAGGTCAGATGCTGAAGCTGAAGCTCAAATACTTTGGCCACCCAATGAGAAGGGAGCACTCCCTGGAGAAGACTCTTGAGAGTCCCTTGGACTGCAAGAAGATCCAATCAGTCAGTCCTAAGGGAAATCAACCCAGACTGTTCGCTGGAAGGTCAGATGCAGACGCTGAAGGTCAAATACTTTGGCCATCCAATGATAAGGGAGCACTCCCTGGAGAAGACTCTTGAGAGTCTCTTGGACTGCAAGAAGATCCAATCAGTCAGTCCTAAGGGAAATCAACCCAGACTTTTCCCTGGAAGGTCATATGCGGAAGCTGAAGCTCAAATACTTTGGCCACCAAATGAGAAGGGAGCCCTCCCTGGAGAAGACCCTGATGCTGCGAAAGACAGAAGGCAAAAGAAGAAGGGGACGGCTAAAGATGAGATGGCTGGACAGCGTTACTGATGTAACAAACACGAATCTGAGCAGACTTCGGAGGATGGTGGAAGACAGGAGGGCCTGGCGTGACTTTGTCCATGGGGTTGCAAAGAGTCGGACTTGACTGTGACTGAACAACAACAACAACAATAAATCTAATTATTTCTTCTTCTTCCTCCTCCTCCTTGAATCTCCCTCCCCCAGGCTGCTATTGGCCCCAAGGGCTCTGTGCCAGTGCAGTGCCCAGAGTGGCAGGCAGGGACCTGGGAGATGGGAGACCCAGGTTTGAATCCCCTTTCAGCGATGACATTCGCTGGGTGGGTGATCTTGTCCACTTTGGGTTGTCAGGTGCCTCCCCTTGGAGGCAGGGGCCCCCTTCTGCCAGCCCCCACCCCCTGTCACCAGTGTGCTGGCCAGCAAGGGAGAACCCCCCCCCCCAGAAAAGAGGAAGACCCATACAACGTGCAGTGACACGTGTACATCACTGCCCAGGTGATCCAGAAGTGACACCATCAATTCTAGGATGTTTGGGCAAGTGGCAGGTCCTAGCTGGGAAGAAATCACCATCTCTGTACTATCTCAGAGGGCCCATTCGGTATAGTGGGTAAGTGTGCGGACTCTTATCCGGGAGAACCGGGTTTGATTCCCCACTCCTCCACCTGCAGCTGCTGGAATGGCCTTGGGTCAGCCGTAGCCCTCACATTGTCCTTGAAAGGGCAGCTTCTGTGAGAGCCAGTTTGGTGTAGTGGTTAAGTGTGTGGACTCTTCTCTGAGAGAACCGGGTTTGATTCCCCACTCCTCTTCCTGCACCTGCTGGAATGGCCTTGGATCAGCCATTGCTCTGGCAGAAGTTGTCCTTGAAAGGGCAGTTTCTGGGAGAGCCCTCTCATCCCCACCCACTTCACAGGTTGTCTGTTGTGAGGGAAGGCGATAAAGGAGATTGTGAGCTGCTCTTAGACTCAGATTCAGAGTGAAGGGCAGGGTGTAAATCCAATATCATCATCATTATCATCATCACCATCAGAGATGGGAGCCAGTTTGGTGTAGTGGTTAAGTGCGCAGACTCTTATCTGGCAGTATCAGGTTTGATTCTCCCACTCCTCCACCTGCAGCTGCTGGACTGGCCTTGGGTCAGCCATAGCTATCTCAGGAGTTGTCCTTGAAAAGGCAGCTTCTGTCAGAACTCTCTCAGCCCCACCCACCTCACAGGTTGTGGGCGAAGGAGATAAAGGAGATTGTGAGCTGCTCTGAGATTCAGAGTGCAGGATGGGGTATAAATCCAATATCATCTTCTTCTTCTTCTCCTCCTCCTCCTCGCAAATGCCCTGCTAAGGAAGACCGTCTGTCACGGGTCAGGAGTCTGCCCTGGATGACCCATCACAGTTGCCCGCCTGTTCCCCGCTTGATCAAGACAGCTATCACTGCCCCCCACACACACACACACTTTCCTTGCACTTTGGGGACTCGGGGGGACCCGCCTTGCATTAATGCAAGGCTGATGCACACTTTACATTCCTCAACTTGGAGAGCTCTCCAGCTTACCGCTTTAGCGTGCTCTGTATTCTCTCCGGATCTTTGTGTGTTCAAGCATTTGGCAAAGCTGCTAGAGAGAAGGAAATGTTGGGTTTTTTACATTCACTTTGTTCCAGAGTTTTAGAGTCTTCAAATGGCCTGCCACTGTTCCGCTTTAATTATTATCTTTTTACATTTCAGCGTTTCAATTTGGGGTGTGTGTGTGTGTGTGTCTCTGATCAGAGGGCAGCCAGAATACCAGCGCTTAGTTAAATGTTAAAGTTAGTTGGGGGGGAGGGGTGGGCTCCCTCTTGTGTATCCTGTCCCCCCAGGGAAAGTGTATGCGCAATACATAGCCTCTCCTTCTTGTTTTGCACTGAGTGTCACATGTATGACTATCTGCCCACAGGACAGAAGTCTTGGGTGTGTGCTCGATGCAAGGAGCTCCTGGTCCTCAGGGAACGAGTTCGTACCCTTGAGGCCGAGGTGACTGCCCTGGAGAAGCAGAGACGGTCAGTTAGGCAATTGGGGAAGACTCTTGGGGGCGTATTAGATGAGCCCCACTCTGAATGTGGCAGCCCCGTTGCTGCCAGAGAGCGTGAGGGTCTAGAGGGAACAGGGCACCTTGCTGAGGATAAGGGGAATGCGCCCTCAGAAGGGACCTCTTCTTCGGTTGGTGAGCGGGTATCCTTTCGCGCCAAGGAACCATCCCTGGGCAGGGGGAGAGGGGGGGTCTTGGTAGTTGGTGATTCGATCCTTAGGCAAGTAGACAGCTGGGTGGCGAAACCGCGTATTGACCGTATGGTGACTTGCCTGCCTGGTGCGAAGGTAGCGGACATTACGCGTGTAGTAGATAGGCTGATAGACAGTGCTGGGGAGGAGCCTGTGGTCATGGTGCATGTTGGCACCAACGATGTGGGGAAATGCAGTTGTGAGGTCCTGGAGGAGAAATTTAGGCTGCTAGGTGGGAGACTTAAGGCCAGGACCTCCAAGGTGGCCTTCTCGGAAGTGCTACCTGTTCCACGTGCAGGGCAGGAGAGACAGGCGCAAATTAGAAGTCTCAATGTGTGGATGAGACGATGGTGTAAGGAGGAAGGGTTTAAGTTTGTTAGGCACTGGGATGCTTTCTGGAACAAGCCGGAGCTGTACAAAAGAGACGGTCTCCACTTGTCTCCGGATGGAACCAGGCTGCTGGCGCTTAAAATCAAAAAGGTGGCAGAGCAGTTTTTAAACTAAATCTTGGGGGAAAGCCGACAGGAGATGGAATGTCTCTGGTTCGGGAGGACTCGTCTCAAAGAGATGAAGGGTTGGCTTCTATTTTTCTACCGAGTAACGGATCAGAGTTGTCCACTGTGATGGTGACAAACAGTATGGACTGTCTGCTAGAGTCTCGAGGCGGCAGGAGAGAGGTGGCGGGCCTAGCTTGCTTGGGAAATTATAAATGTTTGTATGCAAATGCTAGAAGTGTCCGAAGTAAAATTGGTGAATTGGAATGTTTAGTGTTGGGAGAAAACATAGACATTGTGGGAATTTCAGAAACTTGGTGGAATGAGGAGAATCAGTGGGACACGGTGATTCCTGGATATAAGTTATATCGGAAGGATAGGGAGGGAAGGGTTGGAGGTGGGGTGGCTCTGTATGTCAGAGAGGATATACGGTCCAGTAAGACTGAGGTCAGAGAATTAGATTCCCTTTTAGAAATGCTTTGGGTTGAAATAGAGGGCCCAAAAGGAAATTTAACTATGGGAGTTTGTTATCGCCCACCAAATCAAAAGAGAGAGGACGATTATAATATGATGGAGGGATTAAAGATAGGGGCTAAACGTAAAAACTGTGTCGTAATAGGTGATTTTAACTACCCGCAGATTGATTGGGTCAATATGTGTTCTGGTCGAGAGAAAGAGACTGAGTTTCTTGATGCTCTCAATGACTGTGCTATGGAGCAGATGGTCTCAGAACCTACCAGGGGTGGGGCGATCCTGGATCTGGTCCTAAGTAATGCCCAAGACTTGGTGAGAGACGTAAAAGTGATTGCGCCGCTTGGGAACAGTGACCATAATGTTATTGATTTCACCATCTGTATAAATAGGGAGTTGCCCAAAAAGACCGCCACAACCACATTTAACTTTAAAAGGGGTAAATTCTCTGAGATGAGGAGGCATGTGAGGAGGAAACTGAAAGGAAAGGTAAATACGGTCAAAACCCTTGGGGAAGCTTGGAGACTATTTAAAACTATAATCCTAGAAGCTCAGATAAAATACATACCACAAGTTAGGAAAGGCACAAACAGGTATAAGAAGAGGCCAGCATGGTTAACAAACAAAGTAATGGAAGCTGTAAAAGGTAAGAAGGACTCCTTTAAGCGGTGGAAAACCAGTCCAAGTGAGATTAATAAAAGGGAACACAGGCAGTGGCAAATCAAATGCAAGACTGTGATCAGGCAGGCAAAAAGGGACTATGAGGAGCATATTGCAAAAAACATAAAGACCAACAATAAAAATTTCTTCAAATATATTAGAAGTAGGAAACCAGCCAGGGAAGCAGTGGGGCCCTTGGATGACCATGGGGTAAAAGGATTACTGAAGGAGGATGGGGAAATGGCTGAGAAGCTGAACGCATTTTTTGCCTCCGTCTTCACCGTGGAAGATGAGAAGTGTTTGCCCGCCCCAGAACCACTAATATTGGAAGGGGTGTTGAAAGACCTGAGTCAGATTGAGGTGACAAAAGAGGAGATCCTACAACTGATAGACAAATTAAAAACTAATAAGTCACCGGGTCCGGATGGCATACATCCGAGAGTTCTGAAAGAACTCAAAGTTGAACTTGTGGATCTTCTAACAAAAATCTGTAATCTTTCATTGAAATCTGCCTCCGTTCCTGAGGACTGGAAGGTAGCAAATGTCACCCCCATCTTTAAAAAGGGTTCCAGAGGAGATCCGGGAAATTACAGGCCAGTCAGTCTGACTTCAATACCGGGAAAGTTGGTAGAAACCATTATCAAGGACAGAATGAGTAGGCACATTGATGAACACGGGTTATTGAGGAAGACTCAGCATGGGTTCTGCAAGGGAAGATCTTGCCTCACTAACCTGTTACATTTCTTTGAGGGGGTGAACAAACATGTGGACAAAGGAGACCCGATAGATGTTGTTTACCTTGACTTCCAGAAAGCTTTTGATAAAGTTCCTCATCAAAGGCTCCTTAGAAAGCTTGAGAGTCATGGAGTAAAAGGACAGGTCCTCTTGTGGATCAAAAACTGGCTGAGTAATAGGAAGCAGAGAGTGAGTATAAATGGGCAGTCTTCGCAGTGGAGGACGGTAAGCAGTGGGGTGCCGCAGGGCTCGGTACTGGGTCCCATCCTCTTTAACTTGTTCATAAATGATTTAGAGTTGGGAGTGAGCAGTGAAGTGGCCAAATTTGCGGATGACACTAAATTGTTCAGGGTGGTGAGAACCAGAGAGGATTGTGAGGCACTCCAAAGGGATCTGTTGAGGCTGGGTGAGTGGGCGTCAACGTGGCAGATGCGGTTCAATGTGGCCAAGTGCAAAGTAATGCACATTGGGGCCAAGAATCCCAGCTACAAATACAAGTTGATGGGGTGTGAACTGGCAGAGACAGACCAAGAGAGAGATCTTGGGGTCGTGGTAGATAATTCACTGAAAATGTCAAGACAGTGTGCGTTTGCAATAAAAAAGGCCAACGCCATGCTGGGAATTATTAGGAAGGGAATTGAAAACAAATCAGCCAGTATCATAATGCCTCTGTATAAATCGATGGTGCGGTCTCATTTGGAGTACTGTGTGCAGTTCTGGTCGCCGCACCTCAAAAAGGATATTATAGCATTGGAGAAAGTTCAGAAAAGGGCAACTAAAATGATTAAAGGGCTGGAACACCTTCCCTATGAAGAAAGGTTGAAACGCTTAGGGCTCTTTAGCTTGGAGAAACGTCGACTGAGGGGTGACATGATAGAAGTTTACAAGATAATGCATGGGATGGAGAAAGTAGAGAAAGAAGTACTTTTCTCCTTTTCTCACAATACAAGAACTCATGGCCATTTGATGAAATTGCTGAGCAGACAGGTTAAAACGGATAAAAGGAAGTACTTCTTCACCCAAAGGGTGATTAACATGTGGAATTCACTGCCACAGGAGGTGGTGGCGTCCACAAGCATAGCCACCTTCAAAAAGGGGTTAGATAAAAATATGGAGCAGAGGTCCATCAGTGGCTATTAGCCACAGTGTGTGTGTGTGTGTGTGTGTATGTATATATATATATATATATATATATATATATATATATATATATATATATATATATATATATATATATATATATTTGGCCGCTGTGTGACACAGAATGTTGGACTGGATGGGCCATTGGCCTGATCTAACACGGCTTCTCTTATGTTCTTATGTTCTTATGTTCTTATGTGTAGTGAACGCCGCGTGGTCACTGTCCGGCTATGCCTGGCAGATGGTCACTGCAATGGCCTCTCCTGCATTACTGCATCCGTGGCAACACCTTCTCGCTGGTCCCCCCCGTTTCTCACAGAGTTTGCCACGTCAAGGTGCGACCGAATGTCCGGCGGTATAACCTGATGGGCAGGCTGGGCTCACCAACCTTGTCAGCCAAGAGAAGGAAAACTCTAACATCAAACCCGGGCAGATAGAGCTCGTTAATGTAACACCTACCACCTGGAGGACTCGCTGCCGGCGTCCCGGCTTACTGGGCCATGGCAGATGACCCCAAGGTGAAAGGGTGGAGCCAGTACTGCGCACACTGTGCCTCACCTAAAAATTCCTCTGCGCAGGCCTGAAGGGCATATCCACATCCACAACCCACAACACACCAAGTCCTGCAGCGATGGGCAAGGGGCGAAACGGCAGGTGGAAGATGCCACTGGAAGCCGCAGTCCCGATCCTGCATGTAGGCGGTTCAGGGTATTGGTCGCCTGATGCTGACCCGGAGACGAAAGCATCTTTCGGCAGCACCCTGAATGACCAAGCAGCCTTATCTAGGGACAGCACTGCTTGCTCCACACGGAGAGGGGCCTAGAAAAGGTGGCCTAAACAAAGCTCATCTCCCCCACCCCAGTTGGCTAGCCGCGGTCAACGGGCATCCTTACTTGTGGTCAAAAAATAACAACAAAGAAAAGGCAAAGAATCGCACTGCTACAGTACCAACCCCAAATCAGACTTTTCCCTGCAGCCACTGTGGCCGGATCTGCCTGTCCCGCATTGGTCTTGTCAGCCACCAGCGAGCCTGCAGCAGACGTGGACTACTGCACCCTTCTTAAATCTTCGTTCGCGAAGTCAAGCCGAGAGAGAGAGAGAGAGAGAGAGAGAGAGAGAGAGAGTGTTAAATGTATACGATTATTTGGAAAACGTGTCCACACTGCAAAAACAATACAAATTTAAATCACTAGATGAGGCAAGCAATGATACGTAAAAATTTCAAGTGCTGTCCATTCTCAAGCAAATTACTGCAATTGTGGTGGCTTTTGGAGGAGTCTTTTAAAACGCAGGAGAACGTCTACAATACAAGTTTGAAAGGCCTGTAGAGAAAAGACCAGATCAAAACTAGTGTGGAGAAAAACGTTGCAGCAGCAGCTCCAAAACTCATCTCACTGAAACAAATGTAGATGCTTCGGGCAGCAACGATGCAAAACAGTTGTGAGAATGTCAGGTAATGTAAAAGATGAGTTTCCAATGCGGTGATAGTCGGAAACTGCCAGTGTAAAAACACCCATTGTGTGTGTGTGTGCGTGGGGGGAAGTTTCAAAGTAACCTAGGGGCAAAAAAAATGAAATAACATTTATGAAAGCAAAGCATTTTGTTCTGGCACCTTGAAAGGCAATGGTGCGCAATAGCTCCCTTGTCCATTTTCAGAAGGAGGATTCCTCACCATCGCCAGTCAGAGATGAGATATGGGTCAACCAGGCCAAAGGAATGGTTTGCACTTAGGGGAGGGTCTGGGGCTCGGAGGCAGAGCATCTGCCTGGTATGCGGAAGGTCTTGGGTTCAATCCCCGGCAACTCCAGTTAAAAGGGCCAGGCAGGAAGTGATGGGAAAGACTTCAGTGGCTCATCACTAGAGCATCTGCTTGGCATGCAGAAGGTCCCAGGTTCAATCCCCAGCATCTGCAGTTAGAAGGACCAGGCAGGAGGTGATGGGAAAGGCCTCAGTGGCTCATCACTAGAGCATCGCTTGGCATGCAGAAGGTCCCAGGTTCAATCCCCAGCATCTCTGGTTAAAAGGACCAGGCAGGAGGTGATGGGAAAGGCCTCAGTGGCTCATCACTAGAGCATCGCTTGGCATGCAGAAGGTCCCAGGTTCAATCCCCAGCATCTCCGGTTAGAAGGACCAGGCAGGAGGTGATGGGAAAGACCTCAGTGGCTCATCACTAGAGCATCTGCTCTGCATGCAGAAGGTCCCAGGTTCAATCCCAAGCATCTGCAGTTAGAAGGACCAGGCAGGAGGTGATGGGAAAGACCTCAGTGGCTCATCACTAGAGGATCTGCTTGGCATGCAGAAGGTCCCAGGCTCAATCCCTGGTGTCTCCACTTAGAAGGACCAGGCAGGATGTGATGGGAAAGGCCTCAGTGGCTCATCACTAGAGCATCGCTTGGCATGCAGAAGGTCCCAGGTTCAATCCCCAGCATCTCCGGTTAGAAGGACCAGGCAGGAGGTGATGGGAAAGACCTCAATGGCTCATCACTAGAGCATCGCTTGGCATGCAGAAGGTCCCAGGTTCAATCCCCAGCATCTCCGGTTAGAAGGACCAGGCAGGAGGTGATGGGAAAGCCCTCAGTGGCTCATCACTAGAGCATCGCTTGGCATGCAGAAGGTCCCAGGTTCAATCCCCAGCATCTCCGGTTAGAAGGACCAGGCAGGAGGTGATGGGAAAGACCTCAGTGGCTAATCACTAGAGCATCTGCTTGGCATGCAGAAGGTCCCAGGTTCAATCCCTGGTGTCTCCAGTTAGAAGGACCAGACAGGAGGTGATGGGAAAGGCCTCAGTGGCTCATCACTAGAGCATCGCTTGGCATGCAGAAGGTTCCAGGTTCAATCCTCAGCATCTCTGGTTAGAAGGACCAGGCAGAAGGTGATGGGAAAGACCTCAGTGGCTCATCACTAGAGCATCTGCTTGGCATGCAGAAGGTCCCAGGTTCAATCCCTGGTGTCTCCAGTTAGAAGGACCAGGCAGGAGGTGATGGGAAAGGCCTCAGTGGCTCATCACTAGAGCACCTGCTTGGCATGCAGAAGGTCCCAGGTTCAATCCCTGGTGTCTCCAGTTAGAAGGACCAGGCAGGAGGTGATTGGAAAGGCCTCAGTGGCTCATCACTAGAGCATCTGCTTGGCATGCAGAAGGTCCCAGGTTCAATCTCTGGTGTCTCCAGTTAGAAGGACCAGGCAGGAGGTGATGGGAAAGGCCTCAGTGGCTCATCACTAGAGCATCTGCTCAGCATGCAGAAGGTCCCAGGTTCAATCCCTGGTGTCTCCAGTTAGAAGGACCAGGCAGGAGGTGATGGGAAAGACCTCAGTGGCTCATCACTAGAGCCTCTGCTTGGCATGCAGAAGGTCCCAGGTTCAATCCCCAGCATCTGCAGTTAGAAGGACCAGGCAGGAGGTGATGGGAAAGACCTCAGTGGCTCATCACTAGAGCCTCTGCTTGGCATGCAGAAGGTCCCAGGTTCAATCCCCAGCATCTGCAGTTAGAAGGACCAGGCAGGAGGTGATGGGAATGACCTCAGGGGCTCATCACTAGAGCACCTGCTTGGGATGCAGAAGGTCCCAGGTTCAATCCCCAGCATCTCCAGTCAGAAGATCAGGTAGTAGTTGATGTGCATGACCTCTGTCTGAGACCCTGCAGAGCCGCTGCCCGTCTGGGTAAACCATACCGCCCTTAACGAGCCAAGGGCCTGATTCGGTACATGTGCTCTTGCGTATCACATTATACATCTGGAGACTCTGGATGTGGTGCTTCCCTTTTCCAAACCCTCCCCTCCCGAAGCGCCATCCTCAAATCTCTAGGGATTTCCCAGCCTGGAGCCGGCAAGGCACAGCCCTTCAGGTGTCCCTGTGGTATCTTAGGAAAGCAACATCGTGTGAGTCATTCTCTGCCACTAGGCAAACTAGGTGATTACCTAGGGCGCCGGCCTTCTGGGGGCGCCAAATTGGGCACTCCCCCGTGACTCGGTGACATTATCAGTGCAGAGGAGGACACCAGAAGTTTGCCTTGCCTAGGGTGCCGGATAGGATGACTCGGGAGCCACGTGTGGCTCTTTCACACACATTGTGTGGCTCTCCAAGCCCCGCCCCCTCAGCATCCCATCAGCCAGCTTGGAGAAGTCATTCCTCTCTTTAAATCACTTCTCTAAGCCAATCCCTGGCTTGGAGAATACATTAAAAGTTGAAGTTGCTTTCTTGCTACCTTTCCCTCCCCTCATCTGTTTTCCTCCCTCCCATCTTACAGCTCTCAAACATCTGGCGTTCATATTTTGCGGTTCTCACACATCTGACGTTCGTGTCTCGCGGCTCTCAAGCATCCGACATTTATTCTGTGCGGCTCTTATGTTAAAAAAGCCCCGTGGCGCAGAGCGTTAAAGCTGCTGTACTGCAGTCCGAACTCTCTGCTCACGACCTGAGTTGGATCCCTAGCGGTAGCTGGTTTTTCAGGTAGCCGGCTCGAGGTTGACTCAACCTTCCATCCTTCCGAGGTCGGACAAATGAGTCCCCAGCTTGCTGGGGGGAAAGCGGAGATGACTGGGGAAGGCAATGGCAAACCACCTTGTAAAAAGTCTGCCGTGAAAACCTGAAAGCAACGTCACCCCAGAGTCGGAAACGACTGGAGGTTTTTAAACAGAGGCTAGATGGCCCTCTGATAGCAATGAAGATCCTGTGAATTTGGGGGGAGGTGTTTGTGAGTTTCCTGCATTGTGCGGGGGGTCGGACTAGATGACCCTGGAGGTCCCTTCCAACTCTTCTATGATTCTAACAGGCTTCCTCGGGAGGTGGTGGGCTCTTCTTCCTTGGAGGTTTTTCAACAGAGGCTAGATGGCCATCTGACAGCAATGAGGATCCTGTGAATTTAGGGGGAGGTGTTTGTGAGTTTCTTGCATTGTGCAGGGGGTTGGACTAGATGACCCTGGAGGTCCCTTCCATGATGCTATGAGTGGTGCTTCCACGGGGGACCTTTCCTTTCCTTTTGTTAAGCAACTTTGGCCACCCCTGGTCTAGGGCCAGCCCTGGTCTTGCCAGTACCCAAAAGTCAGACTTGCCTCAACGATTTGTGTGAAACTCCAGCCCCACCTCCGTCCCTGGTGTCCAAACTCTGAAGCACAAACTTTGGGGAAGGTGCCGACTGCAGAGCACGGCCTGAACGCCTGCCTTTCGCTGCAAATTAGCTTGATGGCCTCCTCAGGGAACCGTCTGAGTGAGAGGAGAGAGGCAGTCGCCACGGAGCAGAGTGCTGCTGCACCCATCACGGCGATGGGTTGACGCAAAAGAATTATTTTTATCCCACTGAGAAGACATCAAGCCCCATGGGCAGGCTGGGAATGGGTTTTTCTCCGCATCCCAGGCCCTCTCGATGTCACGTTCTGAGGCAGGCGGCAAAGAGAACGTTTGGCTGCCAGAAAGTGGACTTGTGCCTCTACTTCAAACCCCCCACCCCAAGCCGCACAGATCAATTCTCCACTATATTCTATGGCAATAAGTCTCCACAGGAAGTAATGGAGTGCCCAACAGCCATTTCCTCCCCCCCCTCCCATATTCTGATGACTCTAGGGTGGCCAGTTCCAATTCAAGAAATATCTGGGAACTTTGGGGGTGGCGCCAGGAGACTTTGGGGGTGGAGCCAGGAGACTTCGGGGTTTCAGCCAGAAGCAAGGTTGTGACAAGCACAATTGAACTGCAAAAGGGAGTTCTGGCCATCCCATTGAAAGGGACAGCACACTTTTCAAATGCCTTCCCTCCGTTGGAAATAATGAAGGATAGGGGCACCTTCTTTGGGGGCTCATAGAACTGGACCCCCTCGTTCAATCTTTTTGAAACTTGCAGGGTATTTTGAGGAAGGGCGCCGAACACTATGATGAAAATTTGTTGTCTATACCCCCCCCCCCGAAAGCCACCCAGAGCCCCTGATACTCATAGAAGTCTTTCACCCAAAGGGTGATTAACATGTGGAATTCACTGCCACAGGAGGTGGTGGCGGCTACAAGCATAGCCAGCTTCAAGAGGGGATTGGATAAAAATATGGAGCAGAGGTCCATCAGAGGCTACTGGCCACAGAGAATTATTGGAACTGTCTGGGGCAGTGATGCTCTGTATTCTTGGTGCTGGGGTGGGGGGCAAAGTGGAAGGGCTTCTAGCCCCACTTGTGAACCTCCTTTTTTTGGGCCACTGTGTGACCCAGAGTGTTGGCCTGGATGGGTCATTGGCCTGACCCAACAGGGCTTCTCTCATGTTCTTCTGTGACACAGAGTGTTGGACTGGATGGGCCATTGGCCTGATCCAACATGGCTTCTCTTATGTTCTTATGTGACACAGAGTGTTGGACTGGAGGGTCCATTGGCCTGATCCAACAGGGCTTCTCTTAGGTTCTTATGTGACACAGAGTGTTGGACTGGATGGGCCATTGGCCTGATCCAACAGGGCTTCTCTTATGTTCTTATGTGACACAGAGTGTTGGACTGGAGGGTCCATTGGCCTGATCCAACAGGGCTTCTCTTATGTGACACAGAGTGTTGGACAGGATGGGCCACTGGCCTGATCCAACAGGGCTTCTCTTAGGTTCTTATGTGACACAGAGTGTTGGACTGGAGGGGCCATTGGCCTGATCCAACAGGGCTTCTCTTATGTGACACAGAGTGCTGGACTGGTTGGGCCACTGGCCTGATCCAACAGGGCTTCTCTTAGGTTCTTATGTGACACAGAGTGTTGGACTGGATGGGCCATTGGCCTGATCCAACAGGGCTTCTCTTATGTTCTTATGTGACACAGAGTGTTGGACTGGAGGGTCCATTGGCCTGATCCAACAGGGCTTCTCTTATGTGACACAGAGTGTTGGACAGGATGGGCCACTGGCCTGATCCAACAGGGCTTCTCTTATGTTCTTATGTGACACAGAGTGTTGGACTGGAGGGTCCATTGGCCTGATCCAACAGGGCTTCTCTTATGTGACACAGAGTGTTGGACAGGATGGGCCACTGGCCTGATCCAACAGGGCTTCTCTTAGGTTCTTATGTGACACAGAGTGTTGGACTGGAGGGGCCATTGGCCTGATCCAACAGGGCTTCTCTTAGGTTCTTCTGTGACACAGAGTGCTGGACTGGTTGGGCCACTGGCCTGATCCAACAGGGCTTCTCTTAGGTTCTTATGTGACACAGAGTGTTGGACTGGAGGGGCCACTGGCCTGATCTAACAGGGCTTCTCTTAGGTTCTTATGTGACACAGAGTGTTGGACTGGATGGGCCATTGGCCTGATCCAACATGGCTTCTATCTGAATCGGCCTCCATAGGGAATAATGGAGTGCCCATCAGACATCCCCCCCCCCCTTGCTTGGCGATAACCCTGAAGCAGAGGGAGGGCCTCCAAACTGGGCGGGGGTCTCCTGCTCCCAACTGGGGATTGGCAACCCTAAGTGGCAGCATCAGCTGTTGTTACTAGGAGGCAACACGGCCAGTTAGCTGCTCTTGTGTTCTGGGAGATCTGAGACTCTGCAATGGCTTTGATTCAGAAGACACTCGGCAGCGCTTTCGACTCTTTGGCCCTTTCAAAATTGGCAAGCGCTCCAAGCAGTCTTGACGCCCGAGGCGCTGCAAACAGGATGAGACGCTTTCCTCCCATGCTCCAAAGCGCCGTGATCTGTCTCCCTGTCCCTGTCTCTCTGCTAACAGCGTTATCTTATCGCACAGAGCCTAATGAACATGTAATTAAGGGACTTCAATTTAGCCTTTCTTTCCCAAGCGCAAAATGTTGCTTGTCCAACTTTGTTCCATTCGACTGCCCAGCTCCAGCCTGGTGCTGAGAGGATCGTACTAGAATCTGAACCTTGGTCTGTGGGGTTTTCGGATGTAACTCAAGATGCTGTTGCTCGTATCCGTGGCCGTATCTTTGAATTACTCATGAGCAGCGTTCCCTCTCAGCTGAGTTAGCGTGAGGTGGCTCACAAATGTTTAGCTTCCAGCTCACATCTTTCTGTCTCAGCTCAGGAAGGATGACCCCAGAGCACTAATTTAGAAGATGATGATGATATTGGATTTATATCCCGCGCTCCACTCTGAATCTCAGAGTCTCAGAGCAGCTCACAATCTTCTTTATCTCCTTCCCCCACGACGGACACCCTGTGAGTTGGGTGGGGCTGAGAGAACTCTGACAGAACTTCCCTTTCAAGGACAACTCCTACGAGAGCTATGGGTGACCCAAGGCCGTTCCAGCAGCTGCAAGTGGAGGAGTGGGGAATCAAACCCGGTTCTCCCAGATAAGAGTCTGCACACTTCACCACTACACCAAACTCGCTCTGAGAAAGCTCTGACAGAAGCTGCCCTTTCAAGGACAGAGTCTCAGAGTGGCTCACAATCTCCTTTATCTTCCTTCCCCAGAACAGACACCCTGTGAGGTGGGTGGGGCTGAGAGAGCTTTCACAGCAGCTGCCCTTTCAAGGACAGAGTCTCAGAGTGGCTCACAATCTCCTTTACCTTCCTCCCCCACAACAGACACCCTGTGAGGTGGGTGGGGCTGAGAGGGCTCTCCCAGCAGCTGCCCTTTCAGGGACAACTCTGCCAGAGCTATGGCTGACCCAAGGCCATGCCAGCCGCTGCAAGTGGAGGAGTGGGGAATCAAACCCGGTTCTCCCAGATAAGAGTCCGGACACTTCACCACTGCACCAAGCTGGGTCTGCAGAAGCTCACAACTTCAATGCCAGTAGCTCACAAAGTGGAATTTTTGCTCCCAAGACTCTGCAGCTTAGAGGGAACATTGCTCATGAGAAACACATGAAGATGTCAAAGGACCTCCAATGGCTCAGCTCGGCTACACCCTTCTCAAGGAGAGGCCTGTGCATGAAACCCTTCCGTGTTCTACCTTTGGAAGAACACCAGCAGCAGCGTTTCAGGGTCTCAGGCAGAGAGATTTTCCCCCATCACCTGCTAGCTGATCCTTTTGCCTGGAGATGCCAGGGATTGAACCAGGGACCTTCTGCATGCCAAGCAGATGCTCTACCACTGAGCCACATACCCTGTCCAACGCACACAAAGCTGCCTTATACCAAATCAGACCTTTTGTCCATCAAAGTCAATACTGTCAGCCCAGGGTCTCAGGCTGAGATTTCTCCCATCACCTCCCGCCTGGTCCTTTTACCCGGAGATGCCAGGGATTGTAAAGGGGACTTTCTGCATGCCAAGCAATAAACCAATAAAATGAATTTTAACAGGGATAAATGTAAAGTTCTGCATTTAGGTAGGAAAAATCCAATGCATGGTTATAGGACAGGGAAGACTTGTCTTAGCAGTAGTGTATGCGAAAAGGATCTAGGGGTCTTAGTGGATCATACGCTGAACATGAGTCAACAGTGTGATGCAGCGGCTAAAAAGGCAAATGCAATTTTGGGCTGTTTCAACAGAAGTATAGTGCCCAGATCACGTGATGTAATGGTATCACTTTACTCTGCTCTGGTAAGACCTCACCTGGAGTATTGTGTTCAGTTTTGGGCACCACAATTTAAGAAGGATATAGACAAGCTGGAAGGGGTCCAGAGGAGGTCGACGAAGAGGGTGAGGGGTCTGGAGACCAAGTCCTATGAGGAAAGGTTGAAGGAGCTGGGGATGTTTAGCCTGGAGAGGAGGCAGCTGAGAGGTGATATGATCACCATCTTCAAGGACTTGAAGGGCTGTCTTCTAGGGGATGGTACAGAATTGTTTTCTACTGCCCCAGAAGGTCAGACTAGAACCAATGGGTTGAAATTAAATCAAAAGAGTTTCTGGCTCAACATTAGAAAGAACTTTCTGGTGGTTAGACTGGTTCCTTAGTGGAACAGGCTTCCTCCTCGGGAGGTGGTGGGCTCTCCTTCCTTGAAGGTTTTCCAACAGAGGCTAGATGGCCATCTGACAGCCATGAAGATCCTGTGAATTTAGGGGGAGGTATCTGTGAGTTTCCTGCATTGTGCAGAGGGTTGGGATAGATGACCCTGGAGGCCCCTTCCAACTCTATGATTCTGTGATTCTAAGCAGAGGCTCTACAAAGAGTACTCGCTGGCTCTGGCCTAACTATTCAGAATTTTGATAGCATAGATGGCTTTTGGAGAGGGCTAGGCAAATCCCCAAAAGATGAGTCTGTCTGCAGGTAGTCGTTTGGCACTGTCAGTTTCTGCTGCCCAGTTGAACGTCGGGCTGAGGGGGCAGAGGACAGGAATGGCCTCTTCCCATCATGTGCTGTGTGTTGGGGTTCCAGGAGGATTTGGCTGGCCCCTTTGGAAGCTGTAGCTCAGTGGAAGAGCATCTGCTCGGCATGTGGAAGGTCCCAGGCTCAATCCCCACCATCTCCAGTTAAAGGGACCAAGGAGAAGAAGAAGAATTGCAGATTTAAACCCCGTCCTTCTTTCTGAAGCAGATTTATACCCTGCCCTTCTCCCCCCACAACCGACACCCTGTGAGGTGGGAGTGGTTGAGAGGGCTTGTTTGTTTGGTGTAGCGGTTAAGTGCGCGAACTCTTATCTGGAAGAACCAGGTTTGATTCCCCACTCCTCCACTTGCACCTGCTGGAATGGTCAGCCATAGCTCTTGTAGGAGTTGTCCTTGAAAGGGCAGCTTCTGGGAGAGCTCTCTCAGCCCCACTCACCTCACAGGGTGCCTATTGTGAGGGAGGAAGATAAAGGAGTTTGTGAGCCACTCTGAGATTTTGGAGTGGAGGGCGGAATATAAATCCAATGTCTTCTTACAGCAGCTGCCCTTTCAAGGACAACCTCTGCCAGAGCTATGGCTGACCCAAGGCCATTCCAGCAGGTGCGAGTGGAGGAGTGGGGAATCACACCCGGTTCTCCCAGATAAGAGTCTGCATGCTTAACCACTACTGCACACTGGCTCTCACAGAGCACATGATGTGGAAGACCTTTGCTGTGCCTGGAGTCCTGGAGAACCACTGACATTCTGAGTAGACAAGACTGACCTTGATGGGCCGTGGGTCTAACTCAGTAGAAAGCAGTTTCATAGGTTTGTGTGTGAGAGCCCTTCCCTCACATTTGGGGAGGGGCTGTGACTTGGTGCTAAAGCAGCGTGGCATGCAGAAGGTCCCAGGTTCAATCCCCAGCATCTCCAGTTAGAAGGACCAGGCAGGAGGTGATGGGAAAGACCTTCTTTCTGCCTGAGACACAAAAGAGCAGCTGCCAGTCTGAGCTGACAATACTGACCTTGATGGACCGTGGGTGTCCCAGGTTTAATCCCAGGCATCTCCAGTTAAAAGGACCAGGCAGGAGGCGATGGGAAAGACCTTCTCTCTGCCTGAGACCCTGGAAAGCAGCTGATAGCCTGAGTAGACAATACTGAACTCGATGGACCGTGGGTGCAGAGGTCCCAGGCTCAATCCCCAGCATCTCCAGTTAGAAGGACCAGGCAGGAGGGGATGGGAAAGATCTCCTCTCTGCCTGGGACTCTTGGAGAGCAGCTGCCAGTCTGAGTAGGCAATGCTGACCTGGGTGGCCCACGGGTCTGTCTGATTAAGTTGAAGGCCGCATTTGAGAGGCTGCTGGTCTAGCAACGTCTTCCCTCACTGAAGTATTCCTAAGGAAAGGCTCAAGTGGAATGAATTCACCAGGGAGCAATCACACAGACCCTCCGCGGTCCTCTGCAAGAATTATTTTCCCAGGAAAGCTGTGCAGATTACTTAGATCTCAAAAATGCACTTTTTCGAGGTTTGATTTAAGTTACTCTGAACGTCAGTGGCCCTCGAAGCCATTGAGCGGGTGTAGAAATTCCTGTCGTGTGCCAGAGAAATATAATACCAAGCGTGAGGTGAGCTAAGTTTGTCTTGATCTTCCAGTTTGTTTGTTTTTATTATTTGCATTCCTTATAGAACGCCTTTTTGCATTTGGACTCTAGGTGGATTGCATAGAATGAGTTAATGTAATCGTCAGGAAAGGATATTCGATAACGGTGTGACAAAATTAGGATTGCGAAACCAATGTTGTGGTTCAGTGCGCGGACTCTTATCTGGGAGAGCTGGTTTGATTCCCCACCCCTTCACATGCAGCTGCTGGAGAGACCTTGAGTCAGCCACAAGTTCTCACAGAGCTGTTCTGCTCAAGAGCAGTTTCTGTCAGAGCTCTCTCAGCCCCACCTATCTCTCAGGGTGTGTGTTGTGAGGAGAGGAAGGGAAGGGAAGGAGATTGTAAGCTGCTCTGAGATTCCAAGTCAAGAGCGGAGTTTAAATCCAATCTCCTCCTCCACTTCTTAACTTGACACACTAAAGCAGGGGGGCCAAACATGCAGAATTAGGCCCCTGGAGGGCTCCTATCAGGCCTGCACCCAACTGGCTGTCATCTGCTTCCTTCTCCCTCTCTCTTGCTTCCTTCTGCATCACAGCTTGCTTTGCCAGGCTTGCTCAATCGCACAGCAGAGCTACAGAACAAAACCTCTGTTTTCACCATTGGCTGAGGCTCCTCCCTTGGGGAGGAATAGCTTGCTTTGCTAGGGTCTCTCAATCTCACAGCAGAGCTACTGAGCCAAGCCTCTCTTCCTTCCACCTTCTGGTCCTCTGGGGAAGGGAGGGAGGAAGGAAGGAAGGAAGGAAGGAAGGAAGGAAGGAAGGAAGGAAGGAAGGAAGGAAGGAAGGAAGGAGGGAAGGAAGGAGGGAGGGAGGGAGGGAGGGAGGGAGGGAGGGAGGGAGCCAGAGTTCCATTTGCCCAGTTCTCTGGATCCCATGGGAGACATACAAAGAAAATACCTTTTCAACAAGTGCTAACGTTTTAAGCATGTTTTAAGGGTTAAAAAAATTGTGTTTGTCTTTGTCCTTTATAAAGTTTATATCTCTGCTACCTAATCTTAAAGAGAAGAAGAAGAAGACTGTAGATTTATACCCCGCCCTTCTCTCTGAATCAGAGCCTCAGAGCGGCTCACAATCTCCTTTACCTCCCCACCCCACAACAGACACCCTGTGAGGTGGGTGGGGCTGAGAGAGCTCTGACAGAAGCTGCCCTTTCAAGGACAAAGACTCAGAGTGGCTTACAATCTCCTATATCTTCTCCCCCCACAACAGACACCCTGTGAGGTGGGTGGGCCTGAGAGAGCTCTGACAGAAGCTGCCCTTTCAAGGACAACTCCTGCCAGAGCTATGGCTGACCCAAGGCCATTCCAGCAGCTGCAAGTGGAGGAGTGGGGAATCCAACCCGGTTCTCCCAGATAAGAGAGCTCTGGCTGACCCAAGGCCATTCCAGCAGCTGCAAGTGGAGGATTGGGGAATCGAACCCGGTTCTCTCAGATAAGAGTCCGCGCACTTAACCTCTGCACCAAACTGTCTCTGATATGGCCCGGCCCAACGAGGCCTACTTTATGTCAGATCCGTCCCTCATAACAATTGAGTTTGACACCCGTGCTCTAAAGGATACAAAAAAAAAAAATCACATGATAGGATCCTGGTTTCAATAAGCTGAACCCAGCAGTCTAGACCGAAATACCTTTTAATTTATTCAAGGACCTTCACGGAGCGTTTTGGAGCAGTGCTAATCTATTGCCTGCCTAGAAAAGCCCTCTTGAATAATTCAGTTTTGCGTGGCTCCCGGGAAGGCAGGCGGGTGGGAATGACCTCTTTAGGCAGGCTGTTCTGCAAGGGGGAGGCCACGACAATGGAGGCACAGCTGTTCATTCTGCCCGCTTGCAGGCTGGCACCTGCGGACGCCCTCGCCCTCGCTCGGATGAATGAAGCCGTTGTGCGGGAGCGCGGGGAAAGAGTCTCTCCTGCAAATGAGAGGGGCCAAGGCCACGAAGGGCTTTGTATGTGATTAGCTGATATGTTAAATTGTGCCTGACGGGGCTTTTTTGGTAGAAAAAAGCCAAGCAGGAACTCTTTAGAATATTAGGCCACACCCCCTGACATCACCGTGGTTTCGCACAGGGCATTTTTGTAGAGAAAAAAGCACTTCATTATTCCCTAGGTGGAGATCGATTCTCTTAGGGTATAATGGGGAATTGATCTGGAGGTATCAGGGGCTCTGGGGGGGGTGGTTTTTGAGGTAGAGGCATCAAATTTTCAGTATAGCATCTTGTTCCTCTCCCCAAAATATCCCCAAGTGTCAAAAATATTGGACCAGGGGGTCCAACTCTGTGAGCCGCAAAAGAAGGTGCCCCTATCCTTCACTATGGAAAGAAGGCATTGAAAAGGTGTGCCGTCCCTTTAAATGTGATGGCCAGAACTCCCTTTGGAGTTCAATTATGCCTGTCACACCCTTGCTCCTGGCTCTGCCCCTAATGTCTCCTGGCTCCACCCCCAAAGTCCCCAGATTTTTCTTGAATTGGACTTGGCAACCCCAGGCCACACCTCGGACATCACCATCGTTACACACCGGGTTTTTTGTAGAAAAAGCCCAGCAGGAGTTTATTTGTCTATTAGGCCACACCCCCTGACATCACCATTGTTTCACACCAGGGTTTTTGTAGAAAAAGCCCAGCTGGAGTTCATTTGCATATTCTGCCACACCCCCTGGCATCACCATTGTTCCACACAGGGTTTCTGTAGGAAAAGTCCAACAGCAATTCAATTGCATATTAGGCCACGCCCCCTGGCATCACCATTGGTTCACACAGGGCTTTTGGGTAGGGGAAACCCCCCCCAGCAGGGACTCATTTGCATATTAGGCCACACCCTCTGATGCCAAGCCAGCTGGAGCTGCTGTCCTGTGTGTTCTTGCTCAAAAAAATGTCCTGGTGCCCAATAATAATAAGAAGACTGCAGATTTATACCCCGCCCTTCTCTCTGAATCAAAGTCTCAAAGCGGCTTACAATTTCCTTTATCTTCTTCCCCCGCAACAGACACCCTGTGAGGTGGGTGGGGCTGAGAGAGCTCTCTCACAAGCTGCCCCTTGAAGGACAACTCCTGCAAAGAGCTATGGCTGACCCAAGGCCATTCCAGCAGGTGCAAGCGGAGGAGTGGGGAATCAAACCCGGTTCTCCCAGATAAGAGTCTGCACACTTAACCACTACACCAAACTGGCTCTCACACCAAACTGATGGACAGCCAGTAGAGTTTAGGGAAAAAAACCAAAAGCAAAATCTAAATGCAACGTAGGAGCCCGTTGAACCGAAGGCTTGTTAAGCAATCCTCTTTTTCAGCTTTGCTTTCTCTGAACGACGCCCATTGGTTTCTTTCATTGTTCATGTCTCCAATTTGAAGTCTTTCAAATGGGTCCTTCAAAATGTGCAAAGTTCAGTTTAGTATCAACAATACTTCCCCCTTCCGAAATGGCCAATAGCATTAGCAGAAAAGAACGTCTCCAAATGCTTACAGTATATAGGAGATCGAGGGGGGGGGGGGGGCTGCATATCCAATATACAAGATCTAACATCCTCTGATATTGTCCAAGGATTGTTGGTCATTTATACTGTTCCAGTGAACAGTATTAACACAAAACCGCAACGAACGCTGCCTAACGTAATGAAGTATTGAGCGTCGGTGAGCGCGCAGCCCCGTCAAGACGCGTGGCCGTCTTTCGCACTAGGAGCAACAGAGACAGATTACACCGGCAGCTAATAATCCGATGAAGTGGCTTGCTGGGTATTGGCCCAGCGCTCCGCCAGAGGAAGTGCTTCCAAGGCACGGCAGTCATTCAGTTCAATGAGACATAAAGCAGGAAAAGATTTGTGCTTTTAACGACAGTAATAGCATCAGTCTAGAGCGGTTGAACAAAATTCAATTCAGGTAGCACCTTGAAGACCAACAATTTTTTTGAGGGCTGGTGTGGGTGTAGTGGTTAGAGCAGGGGTGGCCAAACTGCGGCTCGGGAGCCACATGTGGCTCTTTCACACATATTGTGTGGCTCTCCAAGCCCCCACCGCCCCCATCAACTGACTTGGGGAAGACATTTCTCTGTTTAAATCACTTCTCCAAACCAAGCCAGTCAGCGGCTTGGAGAATGCATTTCAAGTTAGTTCCTTTCTTTCTACCTCTCCCTCCCCATCTTCCTTCCTTCCTTCCTTCCTTCCTTCCTTCCTTCTTCCCTTCCTTCCTTCCTTCCTTCCTTCCTTCCTTCCTTCCCTTCCTTCCTTCCTTTCCTTCCTTCCTTCCTTCCTTCCTTCCTTCCTTCCTTCCCTCCTCTCTCAAACATCTGACTTCCAAGTATTACAGCTCTCAAACATCTGACATTTATTCTATATGGCTCTTATGTTAAGCAACTTTGGCCACCCCTGGGTTAGAGTGTTGGACTAGGACCTGGGAGGACTGGGTTCGAATTCTTTGCTCCACCTAGGAAGTCTGCCAGGTGACCGTGGGCCCATCAGACTCTCTCAGACTAACCTACCCTCCCAAGGGTGTTATCATAAGGAACTGGGGGAGGGGGTGATGCAAGCAGCTGCTTTTTGTCTCTGATTAGGAAGACAAATTATGGACCTCCTGATGTCACCTGGTTTTTTCGGCACACTGATGGCACCTGGGTTTTTGACCACTTTGTGGTACCGGATGGTACTGTGTACAATTCTGGTCACTGCACCTCAAAAAAGATATTATAGCATTGGAAAAAATCCAGAAAAGGGCAACTAGAATGATTAAAGGTTTAGAACACTTTCCCTAGGAAGAAAGGCTAAAACGCTTGGGGCTCTTTAGCTTGGAGAAACATCGACTGTGGGGTGACATGAGAGAGGTTTACAAGATTATTTATGGGATAGAGAAAGTAGAGAAAGAAGGACTTTTCTCACAATATGAGAACTCGTGGGCACGCAATGACATTACTGAGCAGTTGGGTTAGAACAGATAAAAGGAAGTACTTCTTCACCCAAAAGGGTGATTAACACGTGGAATTCCCTGCCACAGGAGGTGATGGCAGGCTACAAGCATAGCCAGCTTCAAGAGGGGATTGGATAAGCAGATGGAGCAAAGGTCCATCAGTGGCTACTAGCCCCAAGGTATTGTTGGAATTCTCTGTCTGGGGCAGTGATGCTCTGTATTCTTGGTGCTTGGGGGGGGGCACAGTGGGAGGGCTTCTATGTCCTGGCCCCACTGGTGGACCTCCTGATGGCACTTAGGTTTTTTGGCCACTGTGTGACACAGAGTGTCGCACTGGATGGGCCATTGGCCTGTTCCAACATGGCTTCTCTTCTGTTCTTAGAAAAGTGGAATATGGATTTAAAAAAATAAGTAAAGCGTCTAAGCGTTCATGAGTCAAAGCCTGCAGATTCGACAGAGAAAGCGTTGGTTCGCAAAAGCTTCTAGCTTGCACAATGTTGTTGGTCTTTAAGTCATGTCTGGGCTCATATGAACATCTGAAGCTGCCTTCTACTGAATCAGACCCTGGATCCATCAAAGTCAGTATTTGTCTACTCAGACTGGCAGCGGCTCTCCAGGGTCTCAAGCTGAGGTTTTTCACATCTGTTTGCCTGGATCCTTGTTTAGTTGAGGATGCCGGAGATTGAACCTGGGACCTTCTGCTTACCAAGCAGATGCTCTACCACTGAGCCACCATCCCTCCCCTAAATCGTGTTCTCTGCATCTTTTTTTTTTCATATTTTATAACTTTATTGAGAATAAACAAACGATCTTAACAAAAGAGTTTAACATTCATCCGAGTAATTCTGGGTATTCCCTATACATGAAACATAAAACAAAAAACAGAGAGTGAAAGTGGATTCAAACAACACGTTAATTGTCACTTTTAAATAAAGTAGATTATTATCATAACATAAATTCCTCTTCAACCTAATTTCCCCCCCCTTCTTTCCCTTCTGTCTTCCTTTCAATCCATCTGTACAATTTCTTCCATTTATTACTTGCTACTGGTTTTGCCTGCCCTTTCAGAAGTGCTGAAAGTATATCTGCCTCAGCGGCAAAAAGCACTTTTCCCACCAATTCCTCCAAATTTGGACAATTCGCCTTTCTTCCAATATTTGGCTATTAAAATTCTAGCAGCAGTGATAGTATAAATCACCAAATGTTCGTCTTCTTTTGGTATCTCCTTGCCTATCATAGATAGTAACATTGTCTCTGGTTCAAAATGAAAATTCATACCTAACATTTCTTTTAAAAATATATAAACTTTCACCCAAAATTTTTTTGACAATATCACAAGTCCACCATGTATGATAAAATGTACCTGGCTTAATTCCACACTTCCAACACTTAGGTGAAAGACTATTGTTCATTTTGGACACTAGTACTGGTGTGATGTACCACCTATGGAACATTTTATAAAAATTTTCCCTGTAACTAACTGGTTTAATGACTTTATAATACAAGAACTCGTGGGCATTCGATGAAATTGCTGAGCAGACAGGTTAAAACGGATAAAAGGAAGTACTTCTTCACCCAAAGGGTGATTAACGTGTGGAATTCACTGCCACAGGAGGCGGTGGCGGCTACAAGCATGGCCACCTTCAAGAGGGGGTTAGATAAAAATATGGAGCAGAGGTCCATCAGCGGCTATTAGCCACATTGTGTGTGTGTGTGTGTATATATATATATATGTGTGTGTGTGTGTGTGTGTGTGTGTATATATATATTTGGCCGCTGTGTGACACAGAATGTTGGACTGGATGGGCCATTGGCCTGATCTAACATGGCTTCTCTTATGTTCTTATGTTCTTAATTGTTTTTCCATGCTTGCGACCATTGTTCCAACTGTATGGTCTTAAGGGACCTGTTTCAACTACGACGGAGCGTGTCCTCAATCCTGGCCACCGGATTTCATTTGTTAGTTGATGATGTGCGCATCCGTAAATACTTCAAGCTTTATGCAAGATTATAATATCAATGGATGATTTATGCGGGAATACAGTTCCCGTGTGAAAGGATCCGTGTTCTGCTGCATAAGCTAACATCAAACCACACTGTATATGAGACACCATCAGCTGCTCAAGATCGATTCCTATTATCAAAAATATATTTTTTTATATATTGTGTACACAATGGCAAAGATTAAAAGATTAAAAAGAAACGATCAGAAGATAGAATGTACATAGAACATCATAGAATCATAGAGTTGGAAGAGACCTCCAGGGTCATCTAGCACAATGCAGGAAACCCAAAAAATACCTCCCCCTAAATCCACAGGATCTTCATTGCTGTCAGATGGCCATCTAGCCTCTGTTTAAAAACCTCCAAGGAAGGAGAGCCCACCACCTCCCCAGGAAGCCTGTTCCACTGAGGAATCGCTTTAACAGTCAGGAAGTTCTACCTAATGTTGAGTCGGAAACTCTTTTGATTTAATTTCAACCCATTGGTTCTGTTCCTACCTTCCGGGATCACAGAAAACAATTCCACACCATCCTCTATATGACAGCCCTTCAAGTCCTTGAAGATGGTGATCCTATCACCTCTCAGCCGCCTCCTCTCCAGGCTAAACATGCCCAGCTCCTTCAACCTTTCTTCATAGGACTCGGTCTCCAGACCCCTCACCATCTTCGTCGCCCTCCCTTGGACCCGTTCCAGCTTGTCTATATCCTTCTTAAAATGTGGTGCCCAAAACTGAACACTAGACTCCAGGTGAGGTCTTACCAGAGCAGAATAAAGCGATACCATCACATCACATGATCTGGACACTGTTGATACAGCCCAAAATTGCATTTGCCTTTTTAGCCACCGCATCACACTGTTGACTCATGTTCAGTGTCTGATCCACTAAGACCCCTAGATCCTTTTCGCACATACTACTGCTAAGACAAGTCTCCCCCATCCTATAACTATGCATCCTATAACTATCAACATGAGCTTCACATAAGCTATAATTGTTTTAAGATATTGGATTTATATCCCGCCCTCCACTCCGAAGAGTCTCAGAGCAGCTCACAATGTCCTTTTATCTTCCTCCCCCACAACAGACACCCTGTGAGGCGGGTGGGGCTGAGAGGGCTCTCACAGCAGCTGCCCTTTCAAGGACAACCTCTGCCAGAGCTATGGCTGACCCAAGGCCATGCCAGCAGGTTCAAGTGGAGGAGTGGGGAATCAAACCCGGTTCTCCCAGATAAGAGTCCGCACACTTAACCACTACACCAAACTGGCTCTCTTTTTTTAGAAGAAAAAGAAGAAAAATTGGATTTATATCCCACCCGCCACTCTGAATCTCATCGTGCTTTTAAAATGGCTTTCTCCTCTGTGGCCACAGCGGCAGGATGAAGCTTTCCATCGGTCTGCTTTATATGTGTTCCCATTTTTTGTGGGGGGGGGGAAATATTAGAAAGTTGGTCAGATCTTAGAGTTCAGGCAAATTCTCACAGGGGGTTTGAACCACGGAGCCCAGAAGCAAGTTTTTTTTGGGGGGGGGGGGCTTGGGAGAGCACAATAGAATTTAGAGCAGGGGTGTCGAACTCATTTGTTATGAGGGCCAAATCTGACATAAATGAAGCCTTGTGGGGCCGGGTCATGTTTGGCTGGGCCATATGTGTATCTATTTAACATTAGGTAAAAAAATCTTAAAACAGGATAAAAACATTAGCACTGGTTTGTCTTAAAGGTGCTTTCTTTGTATCTCTCCCACGGGATCCAGGGAACTGGGCAAAGAAAGCTCTGTCTCTTTCCTTCCTTGCCTAGGAGCGGGAGGAGCCTCAGCCAATAGAAAGAAGAGAGGCTTGGCTCAGTAGCTCTGCTGTGCGATTGAGAGAGCCTGGCAAAGCGATCTCTCCCTCTCCCTTCTTCCTCTCAAGGGAAGAGCCTCAGCCAATGGAGAAAACAGAGGTTTTGCTCTGTAGCTCCTGTGCGATTGAGCAAGCCTTACAAAGCAAGCTGTTATGCTGAAGGAAGCAGATGACAGCTAGTTGCTCGGGGGCCTGATAGGAGTGCTCCGAGGTTTTTGGAGCTCTGCTCCTGTGAGCTCCTGTCCAAAATGTGGCCAGTCTTACTCCCATAGCGCACTGTCTTCCCCTGGGTCCTAGTTTCCATTCCTTCCTCCCAGACAGCATCTGGCCCCTGCACTGAGACCAGGAGTAGGGGAGGGTTGTGTGTGTCAAACGAATCCTTATTGTTGAGAAATGAGGGGCCGAGCAGGGGCGCGTCATTTCTCCACTGCTCTCCGGCAGCTTCTCTAGTCCGGTCCACATTTAGACGTGCCAGCCGTCATTACTCATCGCGTTGGGTTTTGCGGGTGATTTAATTCCTCGTTACCCAAATGAAGCTGGTGTCATTTGTCTCCGAAATAGGAGCCCCAGTAAATCCAATTACATCTCTCCCTTTCACTGCGTAATCTCATTGTAGGCTTGAAACAAAACAGCCAAGCTGAAGGGAGGCTGGTTTGGCTGGAGGCTGGCTTCGCCATTCATCGGCACGTTGATTGCTGAATGGAACCCAGTCGTCCGGGATCCAGGATTAGTCTACTTGCATTGCTTTGCACTGGAGCCATTGCAAAAGAAGACTTCCAACTCATTTCTCCTGACCAGAAGAAGACAATTGCAGATTTATACCCCGCCCTTCTCTCTGAAGCAGAGATTCAGAGCGGCTTACAATCGCCTATATCTTCCTCCCCCACAACAGACACCCTGTGAGGTGGGTGGGGCTGAGAGAGCTCTGCCAGAAGCTGCCCTTTCAAGGACAACTCTGCAGGAGCTATGGCTGACTCAAGGCCATTCCAGCAGCTGCAAGTGGAGGAGTGGGAAATCAAACCCGGTTCTCCCAGATAAGAGTCCGCACACTTAACCACTATGGGTGACCCAAGGCCCTTCCAACAGCTGCAAGTGGAGGAGTGGGGAATCAAACCCGGTTTCCCAGATAAGAGTCAGCACACTTAACCGCTACACCAGTCTGACTCTCAGAGGGAGAGGATCTGTGTGTATGTGCGTGTGCTGTGCTGTCAGCTCACTTCTGACTCATAGCAACCCTATGAATTAAAGGTAGAAAGGTAAAGGTAGTCCCCTGTGTAAGCACTGGCTCATTACCGACCCATTCTCTGGGGGGGGGGGGAACCTCTCTGTTGTCTGATCAGTTGCAATACGTTAGGGACCGTCTCTCCCCAAATGTTCCCCAGAGGGTACTCACATCTGGATCGCAGAATTTACTGTCAATCCCCGGGCAGAGGGAGGCAAGACTGAAGGCTACCAGAGAAAGAGCCTTCTCAATTGCGCCCCCCCCCCCGCTGGTGGAACCAACTCCCAGAAGATGTAAGGGCCTTGCGGGACCTTGCCCAGTTCCGCGAGGCCTGCAAAAACAGCTCTATTTCGACTTGCCTTTAGTTAAATTACAGTATAGCGAGAGAAACTGGAGAGCCAGTTTGGTGTAGTGGTTAAGTGTGCGGACTCTTATCTGGGAGAACTGGGTTTGATTCCCCACTCCTCCACTTGCACCTGCTGGAATGGCTTTGGGTCAGCCATAGCTCTGGCAGAGGTTGTCCTTGAAAGGGCAGCTGCTGTGAGAGCCCTCTCCAGCCCCACCCACCTCACAGGGTGTCTGTTGTGGGGGAGGAAGGGAAAGGAGATTGTGAGCCGCTCTGAGACTCTTCAGAGTGGAGGGCGGGATATAAATGCAATATCTTCATCTACCTCACAGGGTGTCTGTTGTGGGGGAGGAAGGGAAAGGAGACTGTGAGCCACTCTGAGACTCTTCGGAGTGGAAGGCAGGATGTAAATCCAATATCTTCATCTACCTCACAGGGTGTCTGTTGTGGGGGAGGAAGGGAAAGGAGATTGTGAGCCTCTCTGAGACTCTTTGGAATGGAGGGCGGGATATAAATCCAATATCTTCATCTACCTCACAGGGTGTCTGTTGTGGGGGAGGAAGGGAAAGGAGATTGTGAGCCGCTCTGAGACTCTTCAGAGTGGAGGGCGGGATATAAATGCAATATCTTCATCTACCTCACAGGGTGTCTGTTGTGGGGGAGGAAGGGAAAGGAGACTGTGAGCCGCTCTGAGACTCTTCAGAGTGGAGGGCGGGATATAAATGCAATATCTTCATCTACCTCACAGGGTGTCTGTTGTGGGGGAGGAAGGGAAAGGAGACTGTGAGCCACTCTGAGACTCTTCGGAGTGGAAGGCAGGATGTAAATCCAATATCTTCATCTACCTCACAGGGTGTCTGTTGTGGGGGAGGAAGGGAAAGGAGATTGTGAGCCGCTCTGAGACTCTTCGGAATGGAGGGCGGGATATAAATCCAATATCTTCATCTACCTCACAGGGTGTCTGTTGTGGGGGAGGAAGGGAAAGGAGATTGTGAGCCGCTCTGAGACTCTTCAGAGTGGAGGGCGGGATATAAATGCAATATCTTCATCTACCTCACAGGGTGTCTGTTGTGGGGGAGGAAGGGAAAGGAGACTGTGAGCCACTCTGAGACTCTTCGGAGTGGAAGGCAGGATGTAAATCCAATATCTTCATCTACCTCACAGGGTGTCTGTTGTGGGGGAGGAAGGGAAAGGAGATTGTGAGCCGCTCTGAGACTCTTCGGAATGGAGGGCAGGATATAAATCCAATATCTTCATCTACCTCACAGGGTGTCTGTTGTGGGGGAGGAAGGGAAAGGAGATTGTGAGCCGCTCTGAGACTCTTCAGAGTGGAGGACGGGATATAAATGCAATATCTTCATCTACCTCACAGGGTGTCTGTTGTGGGGGAGGAAGGGAAAGGAGACTGTGAGCCACTCTGAGACTCTTCGGAGTGAAAGGCAGGATATAAATCCAATATCTTCATCTACCTCACAGGGTGTCTGTTGTGGGGGAGGAAGGGAAAGGAGATTGTGAGCCGCTCTGAGACTCTTCGGAATGGAGGGCGGGATATAAATCCAATATCTTCATCTACCTCACAGGGTGTCTGTTGTGGGGGAGGAAGGGAAAGGAGACTGTGAGCCACTCTGAGACTCTTCGGAGTGGAAGGCAGGATATAAATCCAATATCTTCATCTACCTCACAGGGTGTCTGTTGTGGGGGAGGAAGGGAAAGGAGATTGTGAGGCGCTCTGAGACTCTTCGGAGTGGAGGGCGGGATATAAATCCAATATCTTCATCTACCTCACAGGGTGTCTGTTGTGGGGGAGGAAGGGAAAGGAGATTGTGAGGCGCTCTGAGACTCTTTGGAGTGGAGGGCGGGATATAAATCCAATATCTTCATCTTCTTCTATAAGTAGATGCCCAACATCGCTGAATTTAATAGTACCTACACTAGCACCAAAATCGTTTTAGATCGTTTTAAATCGTTTCAACTTGTTTTAAATTGTTTGATCGGCAACGACTATTGTTAATTTTAATCATTTGCTATTGTTTTATTGTCTGGGTTTGACTGTTGTTAGCCGCCCTGAGCCTGCTTCGGCGGGGAGGGTGGGATATAAATGCGAGAAATAAATAAATTTCAGGAGGTCTCCAGGACCCACCTGGAGTAGAGTCAGCAACCTCTAGGTGGTGGCTGAAGATATCCTGGGATTACAAACTGGTCTGCAGGTGACAGAAATCAGTTCCCCTGGAGAAAACGGCCGCTTTCTAAGATGGACTTTATGACATTAGGACCCCACTGAGGTCCTTTCCCTCCCCAATTCCCGCCCTCCTCAGGCTCCGCCTCCAGATCTCCAGCTCTTTCCCAACCAGGAGCTGGCAACCCCTAACCCTTGCAGAGACAGGGCTGGCACCCTAGGCAAGGCTAACGTCTGGAGCCCCCCCCCCACTGATTATGTCACCGAGTCACATGGGGGAGGCGCCCAATTCAGCACCCCCGGAAGGCCAGCACCCTAGGCAATCACCTACTTTGCCTAGCAGCAGAGCCGACGCTGGGAAGAAAAGTAGGGAAGAGTCGGATGAGAGCGGGAGGCACATCCCCGCTGGAATCGGCTCGTTCTGCCTAGCCGGGCTTAATTCAGGTTTTGTAAAATAAATTGCAGCAGATGTTTAATGCCTCTTCCACAAAACGGGGGCGGGGAAAGATCGAGGAGGGGTGTCATCGTCTGTGTCTTTGCGGGCGGGTTTATTAACTACGAGCTTTATTGTGTGGCGCCAGCGAGGGAAAGAACACGTCGGCAGTAAAAGCGCTCGGAAGCGCTGAAAACGAGTCCTGTCTCACGGCCATTAAGTTCATTATCTTCCTGAGCGGTGCCAGACAGGGAGACAATGGGCCAAGATCCGAGCCGCCTCGGCCCGAAAGGTGGCACCGCTTTTGGCTGATGCTGGGACAGATTGCGCTAACTGCCCTGGGTCTGTGCCAAGCGGAGGCAGCTTGGCTTCTCAGAATGGCTAAGCCTTAAAGACCGGGTGCCTAGCAAAGGACACGTTCCCTACAGAAGCACACAGTTCTAGCCCCCCAGCATCCTAGGAGACATCCTGTGTCATGGCCACTGGCTCCTCCCTCCCCTTAACTGCCAACCAATCCAGAGAGGGCATGGTGTCTGCCACCTTCGCCCCAGCCAGGCCAGTCTCTCTGCAGCCGAATCATGGGCCAGAGACCCCTCTCTTGAGATGTCTAAGGGCAGACTCTTTCTCAACCTCCAGAGTCTGCCATTTGAAGAATGGGTCCTGTCTACGGGAAATCATCTTTCTCTTTGCCAGCCAGATGCCTTCCTACTCTAAGGCTCAAGTTCTCCTTGACAGCAGAAGAGCCAATACCACAGAATAAATAAAAATACAGCAGTGCAGTTTCCCTGAATACAGTCTTCATCTCCTCGTCCCCCAGCAGTTGAATTTCCACTAAATGAAAGCAAACACGGACATACATGCACTCTCATAAAGCAGCCAAAATAAACACAGCTAGCAAGCACACACTTTTGTGATTTCGCTGGGACAGTTTACTCACATTGCTGAATGTAACCATCTGCTGTATTTCAACCAACTTCTTCAGGGAAATGAAAGAAGAGCCTTGGGGATGGAGTTGTCCTCCAAATAAACAGAGGGACTGAGAGCCAAGTGGCTCTCTCTGCTCACCCCACCCCCCTGCAGCTTTCCTCTTGCCAGATTTAAAGGGACGCACACATTCAGAAACACAAAACAGTTGCAAGCCTCTTCTAAACTTGCCGAGCTTTGAAGGTACATGATGGCTATTGGAACAGGACTCCCCCACCAGCCAGCTGGCGGATGGCAGAGAGGAACCTGGGAAACAAGAGGATCCCCCTCCTGGAGCTGGAGACTGGCAAGCCTAGGCATCACCCAGAAGTGACATAATCCCATTGCCAATGTTGTGCGGTGATGCTGTAGTTTTGGGGCAAAACTCTATGGTAAAATTGGCTGTTTACCATAGAGTTTTGCACAAAAGCTAGAGTGTCACCCCCAACTTTGGTGACATGATGATGTCACTTCCAGGTGATGTCATCGCTTTGCGCACGGGCCCAAGGATCCCCACTGGCTGCAAGGTAGGAGTCGGAGGGCACTTGGGGAGAAGAGGGGGTCCCCCCTCCAAAGCAGCCATTTTCTCCAGGGGAGCTGATCTTGGGCACCTGGAAATCAGTTGCAATAACAGGAGATCTCCAGTCCAGGTGCCTCAGAGCGGCTCACAATCCCATTGCCAATGTTGTGCGGTGATGCTGTAGTTTTGGGGCAAAACTCTATGGTAAAATTGGCTGTTTACCATAGAGTTTTGCACAAAAGCTAGAGTGTCACCCCCAACTTTGGTGACATGATGATGTCACTTCCAGGTGATGTCATCGCTTTGCGCACGGGCCCAAGGATCCCCCACTGGCTGCAAGGTAGGAGTCGGAGGGCACTTGGGGAGAAGAGGGGGTCCCCCCTCCAAAGCAGCCATTTTCTCCAGGGGAGCTGATCTTGGGCACCTGGAAATCAGTTGCAATAACAGGAGATCTCCAGTCCAGGTGCCTCCTGCAGGGAGGGCAGCCGAGCAGAGGACAAGCAGCAGCACCACGTTGGGCCCCCTGGTCCTCTGGCTCTCCACCAGTAGCAAACACCACAAAGCCCTTTGAAGCAGGAGCAGAGAGGGGAGGTTGTCCTCCCTTCCTCCTTCCGTCCTTCCCTTCCTCCTTCCTTCCTCTCCTTCCTCCTCCTCCTCTCCTTCCTCCTTCCCTTCCTTCTCCTTCCCTCTCCTTCCTTCCTTCCTCCTCCTTCCTTCCTTCCTTCCTTCCTTCCTTCCTCCTTCCTTCCTTCCTCCTCTCCTCTCTCTCCCTTCCTCCCTCCCTTTCCTCTCCCTCTCCCTCCTTCCTTCCTTCCTCCTCCTTCCTTCCTTCCTCCTTCCTTCCTTCCTTCCTCTTCCTTCCTTCCTTCCCTCCTCCTCCCTCCTCCTTCCTCCTCTCCTTCCTTCCTCTCCTCCCTCCTCCCTTCCTCTCCTTCCTTCCTTCCTCTCCTTCTTCCTTCCTTCCTTCCTTCTCCTTCTCCTCTCCTCTCTCCTCCCTTCTTCTTCCTCCTCCTTCCCTCACTTTCTCTCTCTCTTCTCCCCTCCTACTCCTTCCTTTCCCTTCCTCTCTCTCTCTCCCTCCTTCCTTCTTCTCCCTCCCTTTCCTCCCTCCCACCTTTCTTCCTCCCTCCCTCCTTCCCTCACTTTCTCTCTCTCTTTCTCCCCCTCCCTCCCTACTTCCTTCCTTTTCCCTCCCTCTCTCCCTCCTCCTTCCTTCCTTCCTTCCTCCCTTCCTCTCTCTCTCCCTCCTTCCTTCCTTTTCCCTTCCTCCTTCCTTCCTTCTTCCCTCCCTCCCTCCCTTTCCTCCTTCCTTCCTTCCTTCCTTCCTTCCTTCCTTCCTTCTTCCTTCCACCCTTCCTCTCTCCCTCCTTCCTTCTTCTCTCCCTCCCTCCCTCCTTCATCCCTCCCTCCCTCCCTTTCTCTCTCTTTCTCCCCCTCCCTACCTACTTCCTTCCTTTTCCCTTCCTTCTCCTCCCTCTCCCCTCCTTCCCTCCCTCCTCCTTCCTTCCTCCTCCCTTTCTCTCTCTCTTTCTCCCCCTCCCTCCCTACTTCCTTCCTTTTCCTTCCTTCCTCCCTCCCTCTCCCCTCCTTCCCTCTCTCCTCCTTCCCTCCCTCCCTCCTTCCTTCCTCCCTCCCTTTCTCTCTCTTTCTCCACCTCCTTCCTCCTCCCTCTCTCCCCTCCTTCCTTCCTTCCTTCCTTCCTTCCTTCCTTCCTTCCTTCCTTCCTTCCTCCCTTTCTCTCTCTCTTTCTCCCCCTCCCTCCCTCCTTCCTCCCTCCCTCTCCCCTCCTTCCCTCCTTTCTTCCTTCCTGCCTCCCTTCCTCCCTCCTTCCTTCTTTCCTTCCTCTCCCCTCCTTCCTTCCTCCCTTCCTCCCTCCCTTTCTCCCTCTCTCTTTCTCTCCCTCCCTCCTTCCTTCCTTCCTTCCTTCCTTCCTTCCTCCCTCCCTCCCTCCCTCCCTCCCTCTCCCTTTCTTTCCTCCCTCTCCCTTTCTTTCCTACCTACCTCCTTCCTTCCTCCCTCCCTCTCCCTTTCTTTTCTACCTACCTACCTCCTTCCTTCCTTCCTTCCTTCCTTCCTTCCTCCCTCTCCCTTTCTTTCCTACCCCCCTCCTTCCTTCCTTCCTTCCTTCCTCCCTCCCTCTCCCTTTCTTTCCTACCTCCCTCCCTCCTTCCTTCCTTCCTTCCTTCCTTCCTTCCTTCCTTCCTTCCTTCCTTCCTTCCTTCCTTCCTTCCTTCCTTCCTCTCCCTTTCTTTCCTACCCCCCTCCTTCCTCCCTCCCTCTCCCTTTCTTTCCTACCTCCTTCCTTCCTTCCTTCCTTCCTTCCTTCCTTCCTTCCTTCCTTCCTTCCTCCCTCCCTCCCTCCCTCCCTCCCTCCTTCCTTCCTTCCTTCCTTCCTTCCTTCCTCCCTTCCTCCCTCTCCCTTTCTTTCCTCCCTCTCCTTTCTTTCCTACCTCCTTCCTTTCTTCCTCCCTCCCTCTCCCTTTCTTTTCTACCTACCTCCTTCCCTCCTTCCTTCCTCCCTCCCTCCCTCTCCCTTTCTTTCCTACCTCCCTCCTTCTTCCTTCCTTCCTTCCTTCCTTCCTCCCTGCCTCCCTGCCTCCCTTCCTCCCTCCCTCCCTTTCTCTCTCTCTTTCTCTCCCTCCTTCCTTCCTTCCTTCCTTCCTTCCTTCCTTCCTTCCTTCCTTCCTTCCTTCCTTCCTTCCTTCCTTCCTTCCTTCCTTCCTTCCTCCATCCCTCTTCCTTTCTTTCTTTCTTTCCTCCCTCCCTTCCTCCTTCCTTCCTCCCTCCCTGCAACTCAAAGAGTGGAAGTGCAAGGCGCTTTCCTCCCGTGTTCAGAATGAGCACAACATGCTGTGCCCCCCCCCCCAAAAAGAGACCACCTAGCTGGCTACAGGAGGAAAAATCCTGTGCAAGGAAGCAGTTCTATAGACACGTTTGTTCCTGAGCCGAGCCTTCAGCCCAGCCCTTCTGCCCAGCGGGGAGGGGAGGATGTGGCAGGCAAGATCCTGTCTCCCGTGTCGGCCAGCCCTGTCCTCCTGATGGAGCTCTGTCTTCACCCCTGAAATGTCTGCCTGTCGGTTCACATTTATGCCCCTTCCTTCTAGCGTGGCTTGGCCATCTGAGCAGGCAGGCAGAGTCCCTCCCAGCCAGCCGCGGAGCGTGGCTTTTCTGCTGCAGGCCCAGATGCTCCCAGGGATGCTGAGGTGCTCAGGGCAAGAGAGGACAGCATGGCAGAGTGCAGAGGGAGGGGGCGTGCAAAAATCAGGCTCTGCAAGTGGAAATCCTTCCATTGGCTGCAATGTATTTGCAGGAGGGTTCCCAAGTCCAATTGAAGACATATCTGGGGACTTTGGGGGTGGAGCCAGGAGCAAGGTTGTGACAAGCAGAATGGAACTCCAAAGGGAGTTCTGGCCATCACATTTAAAGGGACCACACACCATTTAAATGCCTCCCCTCCATTGGAAACAATGAAGGATAGGGGCACCTTCTTTGGGGGCTCATGGAATTGGACCCCCTGGTCTAATCCTTTGGAAACTTGGAGGGTCTTTTGGGGAGAGGCACTGGATGCTATGCTGCAAACCGGTGCCTCTATCTCAACAAACAGCCCCCTCAGAGCCCCAGATACCTGCAGATCAATTCTCCATTATACCCTATGGGAATCGGTCTGCACAGGGAATCTGGCAGTGTCCAGCAGGCATTCTCCTCCCCCCACTTTCTGATGACCCTGAAGCGGGGGGAGGGCCTCCAAACCAGGGGATCCCCTGCCCCCACCTCGGGATTGGCAACCCTGCCTTGGAGGGCTTTTTTTTTTTAGCAGGAACAAAAGGAATGCAGTTTCAGCTGCGTTGGCATCATGGGGTGTGGCCTAATATGCAAATGAGTTCCTCCTGGGCCTTTTCTATTTAAAAAAACTGTGTGTTTGGATCCAAGCTGTCAGTCCTAGGGATGCCAGCCTCCAGGTGAGACCTGGGGATCCTCCAGAATTCCAGCTCATCTCCAGACTACAGAGATCAGTTCCCCACTCCTCCCCTTGCACCTGCTGGAATGGCCTTGGGTCACCCATAGAAGGAAGGGAAAGGAGATTGTGAGCCGCTCTGAGACTCTTCGGAGTGGAGGGCGGGATATAAATCCAGTATCTTCATCTACCTCACAGGGTGTCTGTTGTGGGGGAGGAAGGGAAAGGAGATTGTGAGCCGCTCTGAGACTCTTCGGAGTGGAGGGCGGGATATAAATCCAGTATCTTCATCTACCTCACAGGGTGTCTGTTGTGGGGGAGGAAGGGAAAGGAGATTGTGAGCCGCTCTGAGACTCTTCGGAGTGGAGGGCGGGATATAAATCCAATATCTTCATCTACCTCACAGGGTGTCTGTTGTGGGGGAGGAAGGGAAAGGAGATTGTGAGCCGCTCTGAGACTCTTCGGAGTGGAGGGCGGGATATAAATCCAATATCTTCTTCTTCTTTGGAGACAAGGGCTGCTTTGGAGGGAGGACTCTGTGGCCTTGGACCCCCCTGAAGTCCCTCTCCTCCTCGGGCTCAGCTCCCAGGTCTCCAGCCGTGTGTCACCATCCTCGGGCTCAGCTCCCAGGTCTCCAGCCATGTGTCACGTGAGGGAGGGACGGTGGCTCAGTGGTAGAGCATCTGCTGGGGAAGCAGAAGGTCCCAGGTTCAATCCCTGGCATCTCCAACTAAAAGGGTCCAGGCAAATAGGTGTGAAAAACCTCAGCTTGAGACCCTGGAGAGCTGCTTGGGAAGCAGAAGGTCCCAGGTTCAATCCCTGGCATCTCCAAAAAAGGGTCCAGGCAAATAGGTGTGAGAAAACCTCAGCTTGAGACCCTGGAGAGCCACTGCCAGTCTGAGAAGACAATACTGACTTTGATGGACCAAAGGTCTGATTCAGTATAAGGCAGCTTCATATGTTCATATATGTATCCCTTCTGGCACCCCGGTCAGCCCCAACATTGGTTTGGTGTAGTGGTTAAGTGTGGGGACTCTTATCTGGGAGAACCGGGTTTGATTCCTCGCTCCTCCACTTGCACCTGCCGGAATGGCCTTGGGGCAACCACAGCTCTGGCAGAGCTGTCCTTGAAAGGGCAGCTTCTGGGAGAGCTCTCTCAGCCTCACCCACCTCACAGGGTGTCCGTTGTGGGGCAGGAAGGCACAGGAGATTGTGAGCCGCTCTGAGACTGATTCGGAGAAAATGGCGGGGTGTAAATCTACGGTCTTCTTCTTAAACCCTGTGGAGGCCCCCTGGCAGTCAAAATATCGGGGGGGCCCTCGCAATACCTCTCAGAGTTTGAGCGTCCACCCCACCACCCACGGTCCCCCCCTGCAGCTGCAGGCTCCTTCTCAAAATCCCCTTTGACAAAGCTGCAGGCGAGAGGCTGAGAGAGGCAAACTTGGTGACAATATCAGCAGCAGCTGCCCCAGGCGAGTCGGGCAAAGAGCAGCTCATTGGCTGGCTGCGTGGGCAGGCTGGAAGGGCTGCAAGCAGGGGGGGAAATGGGGGGGGGAGCCAGCCTGGGGCCCCTAAAGGCGTGGGGGCCCATAGGCCAGTGCCTATTTGGCCTAATGGTTAATCCGGCTCTGCTGCTTCTTCTTTGCTCTGCATTCCTCATTCTGCCATGCTTCCCCTCCCTGGTTGTGGCACATCAGAGGATGGCCGGTGTGGGGTGTAGGGTTGCCATCTCTGGGTGGGGAGATTCCAGGAGAGTTTGGAGTGGATCCTGGGGGCGGGTGAGACCGCAGTGAAGACGACGACGAAGAAGATGATGATGATTTTGATAGTGGATTTGTATCCTGCCCTATACTCTGAATTTCAGAGTAGTCACAAGCTCCTTTATCTTTCTCCCCCACAACAGACACCCTGTGAGGCGGGTGGGGCTGAGAAAGCTCTCACAGTAGCTGCCCTTTCAAGGACAAGTCCTGCGAGAGCTAAGGCTGACCCAAGGCCGTTCCAGCAGCTGCAAGTGGAGGAGCGGGGAATGAAACCCGGTTCTCCCAGATAAGAGTCTGCACACTTCACCACTACACCAAATTGGCTGTCACAGCAGCTGCTCTTTCAAGGACCACTCCTGGGAGAGCTGTGGCTGACCCAAGGCCATTCCAGCAGGTGCAAGTGGAGGAGTGGGGAATCAAACCCAGTTCTCCCAGATAAGAGTCCGCACACTTAACCACTACACCAAACTGGCTTGAAGGAGAAGGAGAAGACGAAGACGACTGCAGATTTATACCCAGCCCTTCTCTCTGAATCAGAGACTCAGAGCAGCTTACAATCTCCTATATCTTCTTCCCCCACAACCGACATCCTGTGAGGTGGGTGGGGCTGAGAGAGCTCTGACAGAAGCTGCCCTTTCAAGGACAGCTCTGAGAGAGCTATGGCTGCCCCAAGGCCATTCCAGCAGCTGCGAGTGGAGGAGTGGGGGAATCAAACCCGGTTCTCCCAGATAAGAGTTTGCACACTTAACCGCTACCCCAAAATGCCCTTATATAGAGTCCACTTTAGGGTTCTTTGGCACAAGCCAGCCCAGCAGTCACTTAGAGGTCGGCTTCCAGGAAAGCAGCCGGCAGCCTGATGGATTGAGAAACCCTGGCCGTCCCCCCCCGCCCCTCTCCCGAGGGGCACTCTTAGCTCTTGACTGGCTGTCGGTGCGAAGCAGTGTGAGGAGCGCTTCTTTTTTAAATTGAAAATATAAGAAATGTAACACAAGAAGGCAGGAAAAAATACATGCGAAAAGGAAAGAAAAAGAATCAAAGGAAGGCGTCCTTGCAGTTTCCAGATCTTGTCGCCAACAAAGCCCAATGCAATCCCTTATCGCAAAATAGATAAATTCAACTGTGAGGAGCCCTTCTGAGATGGTGCGGAGCAGGTGCTTACGGGGGTGGGGTGAGGGGAGGTCTGGGTTTGAATCTAGGTTTGGAAGCGGGGGCAGGGAGTTATCTGAAAGGAGACTGGCAACAAAGAGGGACGGTGGCTCAGTGGCAGAGCATCTGCTTGGTAAGCAGAAGGTCCCAAGTTCAATCCCCGGCATCTCCAAAAAAGGGTCCAGGCAAATAGGTGTGAAAAACCTCCGCTTGAGACCCTGGAGAGCCGCTGCCAGTCTGAGTAGACAATACTGACTTTGATGGACCAAGTGTCTGATTCAGTTGAAGGCAGCTTCATATGTCCATATGTCCATCAGTTCTAACCTGACTGCTCAGCAACTTCATTGAATTCCCACGAGTTCTTGTATTGTGAGAAAGGGAGAAAAGGACTTCTTTCTCTACTTTCTCCATCCCAGGCATGTAAACCTCTATCATGTCACCCCGCAGTCGACGTTTCTCCAAGCTAAAGAGCCCTAAGCGTTTCAACCTTTCTTCATAGGGAAAGTGTTCCAGCCCTTTAATCATTCTAGTTGCCCTT